>NW_019385999.1:84654-214707 GCF_000671375.1 Centruroides sculpturatus | reverse complement strand
CTGTTAGTGTGTTAAATCTTACAAACTATTAAATTTATCTTCTGCCAAATGCAGTTTTTTAAACTATAGTTTTTATTATACATTATACATTGAATTTAATAACTGGTTTTTTTTCCGGGAATGATGATATGATTTTAAAAAATTCCATAATAGAAAAGTATGGCTTCTCTTATTAATTTTAGCTTATACGGTAGCCCCTTGTTACATTGCGGATTCAGATATGTAGTGCTTTTCTTGGTCTCTCAAATTTTAAAAGCATTTGAGTCAATAAATTTTAAAATATCAATTTCCATTGAATTTTTTTTTGCAGCAAAATACGGTATTTTCTTCCTACCATTGTCCTCGAAACTCCCACTGCAGATGAAACAATAAATTTGTTAAGATCTAAATAAGAAAAACAGGTGGACAGATCAATTATCACTATTTGTTTGTTGGTTTTAAGTACTGTTTTTTCATATACAAGTTTCTGTGAATTCAAAATTTTACATTTTTGTAAATTGACAGTATTGGGTCAATTTACGTAAAGGTGTGAAATTTCAAATCTACAAGAAAATGTATAAGAAAAAAATTTCTTTATTTCTGAACAGAAAGTTCTGACATTTTTATACTGTATTAACTTTGCTTTTTAGAGAGTTTTTACTTTTTGTAATTTTATAAGTTTTGAAGTTTTATTGTATGTTCAATATTTATTTTTTAAATTTTCAATTGTATATTAAGAAACACTTGCCGATGAAAGAATGCAGGATAGAGTTTTCATAGCTTGTATCATCTGTTTAGTATAAGCCCAGATTTTTATTACTCTGTTATATTTCGCCGCCAGATATATCACTTTTTTCTTTCTCGCCCGACAAGTGCGATATAACAAGGGGATATTGTATTAACAAAATTTTGTAAATAGAAATATATAAGCAGTTTAATAATGTATGAATTTAAGTTTTATATATATTGAAAAACAAGAAAAGGAAATTGACTAGAAATATGTTTTTTATTTTTTTTTAATGTGCTTGGCAATGTTTGGATTACCTTAAGAAAGCATTGAACAGATTTAGAAACTCCATGTGTGTTTTGTTAGTTGATAACTACAGGTGTTGACTAATTGCTAGCTAATGTAATATTTGTTTTTTAATAAAATTTGTAATGCTCAGGTAGTTGTAACAGACTTGTGTCAAGGTGATGAATGTTTATTGATGTGGTTTTTAACCGTGCTTTTTTAGATGAAGATTTAATGTACTTTTAGTTCCTTCCTTCCCTCGTAAACACTTCAGCAATGAGTGTGTGCATGCCTGATGAGTTCTTGGAATAATGATACATTTTTTAACAAAAACCTCAGCAGGATATGTAGACAGGGATGTCGTGGATTTGTTTGCTAAAATGAATTTTTATGGTCATTCAAAAGAAATTCCTGGGCTTTCACAAATTTTTTTTAATAAAATACAATGGAACAGGTTTGTAGGAAAGTGTGTAAACAAGAAAAATTTCTCAAAAAATATTAAGAGAAAGAAAGCAAAATTCAATGCCAACACAAACATTTCTACAAATGTCTCAAACAGATAAAGTTCTGCCACAAACTAACTTACAAAATTCTACTTATATATTAGATTATCTTAACAAACTGATAGCTTTATTAACTAACTAGCTGTTACCTGCGGCTTTGCCTGCGAGGATTTTGCAAGCAAACCCCATTTATACTCAGTATTTCAACAACCGTAGTAATTGTTATATAACATCTACCACTGAGAATGATGAGAATTGCCGAGAATCAAACGAACTGTTTTTAATTTGATCAATTTTCTAGAACATTTACAATCGTTCTATAATCAAACCAATATGCAATAACAAATTTGAATTTAAAACGGTTCGAACATTTTAAAAATAGAAATTGATAACATTTCAGACATTGTTAAAAATATTTTTATCAATTTAATACACCTAAATACTCAATGAAGACTAAATGTAGTTGAAAACGAAAAATCGCATCTAAAATAGTACAGTAGAAGCCGTTTTTCTGGTTAAGCCTTAATCCTCTCCCCCAGCAGGGGAATTTCGAAAAATCCCTTCTTAGTGTGCATTTCCATGACATACCCTATTAAAACGCAGATAAACACAAAATAATTGCATCTAAAATAATACAGTAGAAGCCATTCTTCTGGTTAAGCCTTAATCCTCTCCCTCTCCCCCGCGGGGGAGTTTCAAAAAATCTCTTCTTAGTGCATGTTTTTATGACGTACCCTAACTGTGTACCAAATTTCACCTCTTTAGGTTTAGCGGTTTGCTCTGGGCGATGATGAATCAGTCAGGACAAGCAATTTTATATATTTAGATGATATTGATTTGGATTCAATTTCACTTATTTGCCTGAATATTGACAAATATATTATAAATTTGACGAGGTTGATAATTAGTGATTTGAGATCATCCTAATTTAATATTTCACTTACCAGTTGATTGATATTTTTATTATAGTCCAATACTCGAGAGTCTGCCGTATTGTCATTTGCCATTCATTTTTTGTTTGTATGATCTTTGTTTAATGTAGGAAATCCAACATGAATAATTGCAGATCCCAGATGCTTTCTTGGGTACCATCAAATTTACTTGATTTAGCTGATTTTACACCATTTCGTTTTGCTTGGGAAGCCAGGGTTGGGTTTCATACTTCCAATATTTTATGATAACTTATTTTTCATATTCAAAAACATTTTTAACAAAATTTCATTTAAATCGGTGTTTAAACTAAACAAGTCTAAAAAGATTTTGAAATTATAAGAAACTTTTATACAAAAAAAGATACACAGAGTATATTGATTTTTACTTCTTTTTGTATTTATTGTTGTGAATTATATTTGTTAATGATTTAATTCACACAATTTGTTATGTTAGGAAGAACAGGCAGCTCATCACATGCCATCTCCAGCAATATCACATTACCCTAAAAGAAAGAAACTTGGAGATGCTACTTATCTGTTATCATTGGATAAAGAAAATTCACTGCAGCCGTCCAAATTACAAAATGCCGATGGAAATAATTCCACAATTAATTCGTCGACATTTGATGGTATATATTCGCCGGACGTTTCATTTTCAATAGGTATGCTTTGTTTTAACAACTAATTTATTTTAAATTAGGTACTTTCCAATAATAATTTAAAAAATTATATGTATAGAGAGAGTTTTTAATTGCATTCAATTGATGATTTAGATATTATATCATTGATATTTGATATTACACACAGCCTAAAATTGACCTAAAATAGCCAAACTTTTAATGTGATTATAATTTTGATATTTGTTAATATTTTTTGCCCATTATAATTGCTAGTTCTAATTTTTTTTAGTCAAATATCTCTGTGCTAAGAGATAGTCATGAAATTTACAACCTTTATAACAAATTTATCTGATTTTGTTCTCTTTCAATTGGATCGTATGTTGCAATAGTTTTAAATATGCTATTGAATAAGTCAATTGCTGCATTATATTAGTTAGTAGTACTGAGAATTAATTGAAGATTAACTTATTGCTAATATCTGAAAGCACCACTTGGAATTTGAAGATTCATTAATATATATTTCCAAATTAAGAATACGATTTGTCATGTATTACTGTCACACTCCAGTATATATTAATTAGGTTTAATTATACAAGGATTATTTTTAGGGTAATGTTGTAGTTCTTTTATTTTCCTGGTTATGTATACTTAACAAGGGAAAGTATCGGAATCGTCTCAAATTATATCCTTCTAGTTTTTTACAAATCTCCATGTTTTGAGGCCCCCTGAACTCCAAAAAAATAAAAAATATCCGTGTGTGTGTGTGTGTTGGCATCTATTTTGTTTAATATCTCAGAATGGAGTGAAAATTAAGAAACAAAATTTAGCATAGAAGCTTATGTATAAGGGTCATTGATGCTATTAAATTTCGGTGATGAAAGGTTGAGGAGGGGAGATAGTGGTTTTGTGTCATTTGTCATGTGGGGTTGGCTTAATGAAGATTTTACTTCTTAGCATTTACAGACCTTTATAAAACTCATCTCTACCNATTATTTAAAGAAAAGCATTTTTGAATTTTTCAGAATAAAATGGCTACTTTAGTTCATCACATGGGAGGCTGCGTAAAAAAAGAATTTAGTTCTAAGATAACTCATGTTATTGCTAATTCAACACTTGGAGAAAAATATGGGGTAAGTCTGCCTTTAAAGACTATATTAATTAAGTAACTAAATTTTAAAATATTAAACTCTTATAATTTCAGTATGCCGTTAGTCTTGGCACACCAATAATGAAAGAACAATGGATATATGAAATGTGGTCACGGAGAAGAGATTTAAGTAATTTTATAAATGATGAGAACTTGGTAGGTACATGATAATAGTATCTTGTATATTTTTCGAAATACTGTATTTTCCAGCATATATGACAGAAATATTACAGCTCTAAATAAACCAGGAGATATTATTAATGAATTTTAATGTTTTCATTTGCATCTCTGTGATTTGCTTAGGTTTATTGAAATATTTAGGAATTCATTAATAACTAATCTAAACTTCTTCAGATCTGTTTAAAGATTCAAAATAATTTTTTATATTTTAATATTTAAACTATAATAAATTATTTAACTTAAATATATTTTAAATTGTAAATAATAATTTTTCAGATGAAATTAAAATTGCAGCCATTCTGTGGATGTAATATAACGTTTTTGGGATTTAAGAATGATGAGAAACTTCATATGGAAGAACTTGCTGTTCAGAATGGCAAGTAAAATTTTATATAACTTTGTTATATTAAGCATAATAGAAGTTTGTCAATTTGGCAACGAAGGGACCAGAATGGTATTAGATTACTGAATATTTTAGAAAAATTTGGTAAGTTGTATGCAATCTGAATGTCTTCAACATTCAGATTCTGCACAAAGTCAATATTCACAATAAATCTTATGCATATAATATTTTCCAGATGTACTATATATATATATATATGTATATATGGTTTCAAAAACTAAACATGCTCTGAGTATAAGAGACTTTTTTGCTGTGCTCTCTTCACATTGGCATGTGAGGAAAAAATAAACATGTTACTAAATACAAAGCATGTGCTTGCTGTAATAGAGCAATGTTTATTTGGCATAATACAATGTAGACTAAATTGTTTTTAGCATGCCATGTTTCCAAACAAACCAGACTATTATCAGACAGTTCTGGATTATTTGCTGCTCTTCAGAGGATGTTAGATTACGTGATATTCTGGATTATCTGGAGCTTGATTGATGAACTATTAAATTGAAATAGTTAATTCTGGATTCGAGGAATATGATACAAAAAATAATCACTAAAATTAAGCAAACAAAATAACAAGAACTTGGAAATGTTGTTGTTAAATATATCAAATAATTTTGCATTTTGTTGCAGAATGTCAGTACATAATATAGAAATTTGTTAAATTACATACTGATGATTTCTAAGATTTTTTGTAATTTTTTTACTTTCTTAATTATAGCATTTCCTTTCTATTTATAATGATTACAGTTAATTTATAATTTGTTTCTTCTATAAATTACCCTTAAGAATTTTAGAATGAGCACATTATTGACATATAGTGGATTATCACATCAGTGGAATCTGATGACATTTTTTATCTTAATTGTAGTGTTATCATGATTTCAATTCGCAATAATGCTTCATTCTAATATGATATTCAAATATTCATAATTTTAATAATTAAAATGTGGAATATCTTCTGTTAATATGTAAGAAATTGTAAAAATTTGATCAAAGTTAATTTTTTATGAGTAGGTTCTGAAGTACAATAATCTATGAGAACTATTGAAGAAATTTTGTAGGAATCAATAGAATAACTAAAATAAAACATTTGCGAAAATTGGTGCAGATAAGTTTGTTGCTGCAAACTTTTCAGGTTTATTTGATCTATCTACACTTACAGAATATAATAATTTTATAATAGTAATTAAGCAAAATAAAGCTTCAACATATAAAAGCAATAAAATTCTATAACAATATAATAATCGTATATTTATCAAACATCAATATTACATAATACGTACAGTAGACTTTCACTAATCAACCATTCCTTGCATGAAGATGCCAGATGTTCAAATAATATGGCACACTGACATGAAATATTTTATGCACAAATGAAACCCAAATAAATAGAAAAATGTTAGTCATGCCTTACAATTGAGGGTATGCCAGATTAGTGAGACTACTATATATGAGTATCCTAGTATGAAACAGTACTTCTACAACATGGTTTGAAAATTGGGGATATCTCCCATACAACAAGACTTCCAGTTTTGCTCTAACACTATTTTGGAATCCTCTGTACAAAATTTCACACTTTAAGTGTAAACTTTGTTGTTTGATATTTTTTTATTTAAGTAAACACATGTGTCATCTCAAATTTGTCCACGAATTTTAGAATATGAAATTTTCAAATTATTTTTATGCCTTTTTATCAGGTTTACTTCAATGAAAACTGATAGTATAATTTTTTCTTGTCCTACCTTTCCTATGAACTAGGTGTTGTTGCTGTTGCTTTCAAACTTTAACCTTTAACATTGTCACTGTATTTTGTTTTTGTAAATTAACTTTGATCTTTAGTAGTTTATTTAAACATTTTTAGATAAACACTATTAAATTTTTTTTAACTGTAGGTAAGCAATCATTCACAAAATGATAAATGAAATATGACGGTATCTCTGTACTCAAATGCAACCTGCTAGAATAAATTTTCAATAAATAACATACTTTTATTTCATTATCCATAAAAACTTTTTATGATAAAAATAAAAAATATAAAAATATTGCCAATAATGCTGATCAAGGTCAATAAAAAGGCATTATGACAATATTTTGTAAAAAGAAATACCCTCATTCAACTAAAATTAATATTAATGTGTAATAGAGTACTTTTAATTGTGATTTGCAAATTAATTATTGATTGGAAATAAATTATCAATTGCTTTGATAAACATATTTCTATTTCCTTTGTAACGAAAAAGAATACAGTAGAGTGTCGTTTATCCAAAGGTTGGTTATCCGAAAGAATTCCAGTCGGCAAATTTAAATTTTTGCTAGTGCTGTGGCACTGCAATCTTTGCCTATATCTTGGGCTACTCCAATATTTTTTATGTTTGTGTCTGTGTTTTAGCTGGCAGCACTGTCACTTTTGTGTGGTGTTTTTCTGAGGACTGCGTGTCATCCTGAATCGAACGTTTTTGATACTAGTTTCGATTCAGGATGATACTGCGTGTCATCCTGAATCGAACGTTTTTGATATTGAAAAATTTATACTTTAGAAGTTATCTCTTCTAAAGTATAAATTTTTTTGTTTTTATATTTTTCAATATATTTATTTTGTTTGTAAAAAATAAAGAAATAATTTTTAATGATACAATAGCCATGATTATTATTTTAAAAAGTTTATATTAGGCTTAACATCGACGAAAATTCAATGCAAAGCGACATGCAACGGAGAAAAATTTCAACACAGGAGAGGTTAATGTATTTCTTCATACATAATCGGTTATCCGAAAAATAAGTTATCCGAACAACCCCAGTCCCCAGTTGATTCGGATAAACGACGCTCTACTGTAGTACACTTTTGTTAACTTTTGGAACTTAACCCTGTGTTTTGCATTAGTTTTTTGTTTTATATAGCATGGATTTGCAGAACACTGCATTTTTTTTTTAATGTAACTACCATGTTATATGAGGGATACTGTTATATATTTGTAGTCCTTGGATTTTTTTATCATCATTGTTTTCAAGTTAGTTCTTTGGTCCTCTGTTTATATCATTTGTGTTTTTTAAATTGTCAATTGATATGAAATTCAGGTTTTATTGTATTAATAGATGCAAGTTTGTATAATTTGATTAAAATCTAAACAAAATACATGCACTTCTTTAATTGCACTTTAGTTTGTATTTAATGTTTCATTTTATTCATTGGTCAATTTCCTTCATATTTATATCCTGAAAATCTACAGTTTGATAATTATTAGAATATGATGTAATATGTACAGTAATTTCCATTCATATACTCTTCATATATATTTTAAAATGTGTACAAGAAAAAAGTTTGTGAAGTGTACAAGAAAAAAGTTTGTGAAGTGTACTAGAAATATTAAAGATACAGTATTATCGTTATATGGCACATGGAAATAAGTTAGAGAAATTTTAATTGACATACAATTGAATAGGAAATCATCAGTGTTCAATTAAAATTTTATTTTATTTTTCTTATTAATATTTTTAATTTGATGTTACTTTATAATATTTGTATAAAATAGAAGGTAAATCACAATTTCATTTATCCTGACTATGACTTGAAAAATGTATTAAATTGCGATTATATACTATCAATTAATAGTAAAACTAATTGTAAATATATATATTTCAATTGCTTTATAAACTATAATCAAATTTGTACATTTTATATTCTAGAATAAACTTAAAAATATTTGATTCAAATGTTTTGTTTAAAATTCTTGTGTGTTGTTATATAAAAAATTTCTATATAAATTAATTCTTAACTGTTTATATATTCATCTTATTTATTATTTTTAAGGTGGAAAAGTACATGAAACAATTGATCATTCTTGCACACATCTAGTTTTAGAAGAGCGCACAGAAATTCCCGAAAGTATATCTAACTGTTTGAATCATAAAACCCATTTAGTAACTTCTGAGGTAATCAATAAACATAGATTGTTTAAATGTAAATTAATAATAATTCATATATATAATTGTTAAAGAAAATACATATTACAATATAAAAATATACCAAGAGTGCTTGAAACTTACAAAATTAGTCTTTTTCTGTAGTTTCTTTCCAACTCAAGGGAACTAAGAGGCCGTTTTTAATTTTATGTAGAGCAGGGCCTAACATATACTGTACAGGACTCATTAAAAATTCCTGGAGTGTGGGTTTGAGTCCAGATTTTGATCTGGACTCAAACCCACATTCCACATTGACAGGCTAATGTCTTTACAACCTCAGCCATCTGTTCATCTATAGGTTACTTTTTTGTTTTTTTTAAAGTGTATGGACATTTAAAGAATGATGGAACAGTTTATACAGCCAGTTTAAATATCAATACTGCTAGTTTCAAGTGTTCCTGATTATGAAACATTTTTAAAAAATTTTCTTTATTAAAAAAAAATTAAACCTTATTAAAATAATTAATTACTTTATTTAATTAATGCTAAATCTTTATTATTATTATTATTGATTTTATTTTAATTATTTCTTGTGCACTTTTAACTTTTTGAAATTTTTAAATTAAAAAAAAATAATTAATTAAAACATGTTCATGATAAATCTATTTACTACTGTTAAAATGTTAAATGCTTGAAGCATTTAAGGCATCAGCCTACTTCTCTGAGAATCCGAGATCAAATTAAAGCAGTTAGACCACCTCCAAAAAATTCTAAGTTTATCTGGAATATGTTGGGTCTCATTCCTCGCCAACAGGTTGCTGCATTTGGGGTCAAATCCATAATGGGTATGATTTAAGAAAGGGTGCCTCTTAGTGTCCAAAGGATGGAGAGAGTCAAAGAAATGTATATTGTTGAGTGATATTTTTTTAAATGACCAATAAACAAAAATGTCATTTTAAGATTCTCTTAATGAATTGATGAGAAATAAATGGATTTTAATTAATGTAAAATCTGAATAAGATATAAACATGCCTAAATTGATAACATTCTTTGAAACAGAGCAATTTTTTTCTGTTGAAGAACTTTTCAGAGCAAAAACCTGTCACACCAGATAAAATATTCAGTGTTGTGCAATTTCAGTTTACACGGGTTTTGCTGTACATAATTTTTATACACACATTACTGTATATTAATTTTTATGATAAAAAGATATCAAATTATTTGGGAAATTTATATATTTAAAATGTATATTTAATTGATATAAAATTTATCATTTGAGATTACTGTGAAAGGAGATTATTATTAACATTTTCTTCAATTATTTTTAGTGGTTTTGGGCCAGTATACAAATGGATGCTTGTGCCGATGAAGTAATTTATAATTTTAAACAGGTAAATTTTTTATATTTAAAAATTTTGTGAATACATGTAAATATATATATATATGAATTAATATTTAAATCTCCATATATAGTGAGCTATAATGTCTTTAATTTTTTATCAAGTATTCACTTGAAATGTTTGTTCTGTTAGTGTGTTAAATCTTACAAACTATTAAATTTATCTTCTGCCAAATGCAGTTTTTTAAACTATAGTTTTTATTATACATTATACATTGAATTTAATAACTGGTTTTTTTTCCGGGAATGATGATATGATTTTAAAAAATTCCATAATAGAAAAGTATGGCTTCTCTTATTAATTTTAGCTTATACGGTAGCCCCTTGTTACATTGCGGATTCAGATATGTAGTGCTTTTCTTGGTCTCCCAAATTTTAAAAGCATTTGAGTCAATAAATTTTAAAATATCAATTTCCATTGAATTTTTTTTTGCAGCAAAATACGGTATTTTCTTCCTACCATTGTCCTCGAAACTCCCACTGCAGATGAAACAATAAATTTGTTAAGATCTAAATAAGAAAAACAGGTGGACAGATCAATTATCACTATTTGTTTGTTGGTTTTAAGTACTGTTTTTTCATATACAAGTTTCTGTGAATTCAAAATTTTACATTTTTGTAAATTGACAGTATTGGGTCAATTTACGTAAAGGTGTGAAATTTCAAATCTACAAGAAAATGTATAAGAAAAAAATTTCTTTATTTCTGAACAGAAAGTTCTGACATTTTTATACTGTATTAACTTTGCTTTTTAGAGAGTTTTTACTTTTTGTAATTTTATAAGTTTTGAAGTTTTATTGTATGTTCAATATTTATTTTTTAAATTTTCAATTGTATATTAAGAAACACTTGCCGATGAAAGAATGCAGGATAGAGTTTTCATAGCTTGTATCATCTGTTTAGTATAAGCCCAGATTTTTATTACTCTGTTATATTTCGCCGCCAGATATATCACTTTTTTCTTTCTCGCCCGACAAGTGCGATATAACAAGGGGATATTGTATTAACAAAATTTTGTAAATAGAAATATATAAGCAGTTTAATAATGTATGAATTTAAGTTTTATATATATTGAAAAACAAGAAAAGGAAATTGACTAGAAATATGTTTTTTATTTTTTTTTAATGTGCTTGGCAATGTTTGGATTACCTTAAGAAAGCATTGAACAGATTTAGAAACTCCATGTGTGTTTTGTTAGTTGATAACTACAGGTGTTGACTAATTGCTAGCTAATGTAATATTTGTTTTTTAATAAAATTTGTAATGCTCAGGTAGTTGTAACAGACTTGTGTCAAGGTGATGAATGTTTATTGATGTGGTTTTTAACCGTGCTTTTTTAGATGAAGATTTAATGTACTTTTAGTTCCTTCCTTCCCTCGTAAACACTTCAGCAATGAGTGTGTGCATGCCTGATGAGTTCTTGGAATAATGATACATTTTTTAACAAAAACCTCAGCAGGATATGTAGACAGGGATGTCGTGGATTTGTTTGCTAAAATGAATTTTTATGGTCATTCAAAAGAAATTCCTGGGCTTTCACAAATTTTTTTTAATAAAATACAATGGAACAGGTTTGTAGGAAAGTGTGTAAACAAGAAAAATTTCTCAAAAAATATTAAGAGAAAGAAAGCAAAATTCAATGCCAACACAAACATTTCTACAAATGTCTCAAACAGATAAAGTTCTGCCACAAACTAACTTACAAAATTCTACTTATATATTAGATTATCTTAACAAACTGATAGCTTTATTAACTAACTAGCTGTTACCTGCGGCTTTGCCTGCGAGGATTTTGCAAGCAAACCCCATTTATACTCAGTATTTCAACAACCGTAGTAATTGTTATATAACATCTACCACTGAGAATGATGAGAATTGCCGAGAATCAAACGAACTGTTTTTAATTTGATCAATTTTCTAGAACATTTACAATCGTTCTATAATCAAACCAATATGCAATAACAAATTTGAATTTAAAACGGTTCGAACATTTTAAAAATAGAAATTGATAACATTTCAGACATTGTTAAAAATATTTTTATCAATTTAATACACCTAAATACTCAATGAAGACTAAATGTAGTTGAAAACGAAAAATCGCATCTAAAATAGTACAGTAGAAGCCGTTTTTCTGGTTAAGCCTTAATCCTCTCCCCCAGCAGGGGAATTTCGAAAAATCCCTTCTTAGTGTGCATTTCCATGACATACCCTATTAAAACGCAGATAAACACAAAATAATTGCATCTAAAATAATACAGTAGAAGCCATTCTTCTGGTTAAGCCTTAATCCTCTCCCTCTCCCCCGCGGGGGAGTTTCAAAAAATCTCTTCTTAGTGCATGTTTTTATGACGTACCCTAACTGTGTACCAAATTTCACCTCTTTAGGTTTAGCGGTTTGCTCTGGGCGATGATGAATCAGTCAGGACAAGCAATTTTATATATTTAGATGATATTGATTTGGATTCAATTTCACTTATTTGCCTGAATATTGACAAATATATTATAAATTTGACGAGGTTGATAATTAGTGATTTGAGATCATCCTAATTTAATATTTCACTTACCAGTTGATTGATATTTTTATTATAGTCCAATACTCGAGAGTCTGCCGTATTGTCATTTGCCATTCATTTTTTGTTTGTATGATCTTTGTTTAATGTAGGAAATCCAACATGAATAATTGCAGATCCCAGATGCTTTCTTGGGTACCATCAAATTTACTTGATTTAGCTGATTTTACACCATTTCGTTTTGCTTGGGAAGCCAGGGTTGGGTTTCATACTTCCAATATTTTATGATAACTTATTTTTCATATTCAAAAACATTTTTAACAAAATTTCATTTAAATCGGTGTTTAAACTAAACAAGTCTAAAAAGATTTTGAAATTATAAGAAACTTTTATACAAAAAAAGATACACAGAGTATATTGATTTTTACTTCTTTTTGTATTTATTGTTGTGAATTATATTTGTTAATGATTTAATTCACACAATTTGTTATGTTAGGAAGAACAGGCAGCTCATCACATGCCATCTCCAGCAATATCACATTACCCTAAAAGAAAGAAACTTGGAGATGCTACTTATCTGTTATCATTGGATAAAGAAAATTCACTGCAGCCGTCCAAATTACAAAATGCCGATGGAAATAATTCCACAATTAATTCGTCGACATTTGATGGTATATATTCGCCGGACGTTTCATTTTCAATAGGTATGCTTTGTTTTAACTACTAATTTATTTTAAATTAGGTACTTTCCAATAATAATTTAAAAAATTATATGTATAGAGAGAGTTTTTAATTGCATTCAATTGATGATTTAGATATTATATCATTGATATTTGATATTACACACAGCCTAAAATTGACCTAAAATAGCCAAACTTTTAATGTGATTATAATTTTGATATTTGTTAATATTTTTTGCCCATTATAATTGCTAGTTCTAATTTTTTTAGTCAAATATCTCTGTGCTAAGAGATAGTCATGAAATTTACAACCTTTATAACAAATTTATCTGATTTTGTTATCTTTCAATTGGATCGTATGTTGCAATAGTTTTAAATATGCTATTGAATAAGTCAATTGCTGCATTATATTAGTTAGTAGTACTGAGAATTAATTGAAGATTAACTTATTGCTAATATCTGAAAGCACCACTTGGAATTTGAAGATTCATTAATATATATTTCCAAATTAAGAATACAATTTGTCATGTATTACTGTCACACTCCAGTATATATTAATTAGGTTTAATTATACAAGGATTATTTTTAGGGTAATGTTGTAGTTCTTTTATTTTCCTGGTTATGTATACTTAACAAGGGAAAGTATCGGAATCGTCTCAAATTATATCCTTCTAGTTTTTTACAAATCTCCATGTTTTGAGGCCCCCTGAACTCCAAAAAAATAAAAAATATCCGTGTGTGTGTGTGTGTTGGCATCTATTTTGTTTAATATCTCAGAATGGAGTGAAAATTAAGAAACAAAATTTAGCATAGAAGCTTATGTATAAGGGTCATTGATGCTATTAAATTTCGGTGATGAAAGGTTGAGGAGGGGAGATAGTGGTTTTGTGTCATTTGTCATGTGGGGTTGGCTTAATGAAGATTTTACTTCTTAGCATTTACAGACCTTTATAAAACTCATCTCTACCCTCAAAATTAAGTCCTTTATATAATTTTAATTATTATAAAATAGCAAAGTTTTTATAACAAAATCTCATAATAGATGGTATCATGTATAATTTTATTTGTTTAATAACTAAGAAGTGATTTTTAAAATAAAATCTCATAGCAGCTAGGAAAGTTAGGCAACTCATTTTTTTTTTAATGCTATTTTTTTTTAATCTAAATTATTTATATATGTGATTTTATGTAATATTTAATAACAGAAATATAGATTACATTTTGTTGAATAAAAAAAAATGTATTTATGGACATTTATACACAAATTTTTCTTTTTATTTTATAGGTTCTCCTCTAGAAAGTTCTCATTTAAGTCCATTAAAGCCCATTGCAGATTATAAACTTATGACACCCAGGCAGCAAGTTTGTACAGAATTATTGCAGACCGAAACTAATTATGTTGGTATTCTGAAAACTATTGTTACGGTAAATACATGGCTCGTATTGCCATCAAATACTACATTTCAAATAATAAATAATAATATAATTAAAAATTTTCTTTAGACACACTATTATTCAACTTGAGGTTGTTCATTAATTTACAATTGTTTGTGTGCATGCATGTGGTGCAATGAGAATAAATAAATATACAGGGTGTTTATAAATGGTGTGGTTTTAAAAATTAATAAAAAATCTTTTTATTACCTTATATGGGCAAACCGTACAGAATAAGCAGCTGCAATTGTCCAAATTTTTTATGTACTACCCACTCTTCGCTTGTTATGCATTGTAGAACATCACAAAGGACATGCTACACTGCGTATGGGAAGAATTTGATCACCGTGTAGATGTGTGTCGTGTGACCATGGGTGCACATATTGAAGGATTGTGATTAATGCATAAAAAACTTGGCCAGTTGCCGCTGCTTATGCTGTAAGGTTTGCCCATATAAGATAATAAATAGATTTATTATTAATTTTTAAAACCACACCATTTATTTATAAACACCCTGTATATATTCAGAACTTTGATAATTTAACTATTGAGTATTATAAATCAAAAATGGATTGTCTAATTTTTTTCAGAAATTTTGCAGTAATGCCATACATTTTATAAAAATCTTAAGAATATCACAAATATATGATTTATTATTTAAATTATTTTCATAAACATTTTATTAATTTTTTTTCAATCTGTATATAAAACTAAGATGTTTAAAGAACCTCTCGAACAACCCGATCAAGTAGGAGGAGCATTACTAGACGGAACCGAATTGAAAATAATATTCGGAAACATTCCACCTTTGTACGAAGTACATACCAAATTGCGCGAAGATTTATATATTTTATTACAAAATTGGAAAGAAGATAAAAGTGTTGGAAATATTATTCTCAAATACGTAAGTCTAATTTATTACTATCTTAAAATATATAACATGTTATAATACATTATTTTTTTCCTCTGATAGTCTCAAGACTTTTTAAAAGCTTATCCACCATTTGTGAATTATTTTGAAAAAACTAAGGAAGTGTTAATCCATTGTGATCAAACTAAACCGAGATTTCACGCATTTTTAAAAGTAAGAAGTCTTTTTGTTATAAAATGCCTTACTATGTTTAGAAAATAATTAAATGTATTTTCTTTGTATTAGAATTTGTCAACATATATTTATATATTTATGTAAAAGATGCAATTTGTTGTAATCTTGGATAATGTTGAAATCTGAGAATAGATTGACTAAAATTCATATTTTTTTTAATCATTTGCTTGCCATTTTGGTTTTTATGTTTCATTATTTTGAATATAACAGATAGAAAAATATTAGAAATATCAGTAAACAAACCAAAAAAAAATTTATTTAAAAAATTTAAACCACAAAAATAATATTTGGTGGTGATAAGGGCAAGATGGTTAAGACTTTGACCTACCACTCCAGGTGCCAGGGTTCAATTTCCATGAGCGGCTCTTTTGAATTTTTCACAGGTGGTTAGTCCCAGATATTTTGAACCTTGTCTTTCACGTTGCCTGGCCACCTTCATTGTAGGTCTGTGATGGGTATGGAAGAAAAGGCCCTCTTAGTCAAGCAAGAATGTGGGAAAAATTGTTTATGTGGATTATATATTTTCTAGAATGATAAACTGAAGAATAAAAATTTGAAAACTAAACCCAACATAAATATATTAATGCAAATAATCTTAAAAATTTGAAATGGCGTACAGTTTAAACCAGATAAACTTCACGTAAGGTNCATGCACACCGATTTGAATTGTTGTTTACTTATTTCTCACTCTGTCTGCAACATGATTATTGCTACGTATATTTCAATTAAATACATTAAATCATTGACAAGAGATAATATTTTGTATAAAAGTATGTTTTAAAATTAATTTTAATCTCTACTTTATAATTAATTATTTTAATTTTTATAGAAAAAAATAAGATTTTATATAGGCTATATATGATCAGAGAAATTTTTTGCTCAGAATCTGCTCAGCAAAATTTTTTTTTGCTCAACTATAAAATATTATGAATAAAATATAAATTGCATTCCAAAATAAGAATGTTCCTTTTTCCGTTTTTGACTTTTTCTGCCCCACGAGTGCCAAGAGGACTTTAATATCAATGTCACCCGAGTGGCCATTACAAATGGTCCGACTAATTGACTCATCGACAAAAAAAATTAGAGGGAACATTGGTCTACACATAAACTTAGAATAAATTAAATCATTATTGGATGTGTATAATGATTGTATTAGAATTTCTTAAAATTCTCCAAATTGTTTTCATAACCTTTTTTTATAATTTAAAACTATTGTTTAATGCTAGAAAACAATAAACCAAAACATTTTTATGATGCATCATCAATCCTAGACATTAAGGATAGGACAACATGTCTCTATAATGTTTTGAGATAGTTTTACATTTGAATTTGATTGAAATGACAATTACTAGCAGAGATGCCCAGTGTTGCTGGAGAAATTTGAAATTGCCCCCTTGACATTGTAGAAAATTTTTAAAACAATTTAATTCAAAAATAATTTGTATCACTCTGTTTTATAATCAAATATTTTAGTTTTGTGCAAGCAGCAAAAACCTAAAATTTTATTTTTTAATTAAGGAGAAAGTATGGGACATTACAAAAGCTAGTTACCAGTTTGGAAACTGTAGGAATTTTCATTAAAAATTTAATAATATTGTGAAAGAACCTTTTGATAACCCTTAGGGACACATTCCATACTCACTATATGATGATTGGTAGTGCTGTAATATTTGGAATGCCACGCTATTATTGCGGCATTCCAAAATACATAGAATCAATTTTTTTCAGAGAAAAAGAAATTGTTGACCTTCTCCCAAATGAAAAGATTTTTGCTTGTTTGCTCATTTTTCTAATGCGTTATGAATAGATAACCTATAAAAACCAATCACTTTTTCCAATTTTTATATGGTCGTATTCACGACCAAGGATTGAGAGTCAAGTTTAGAAGTTAACCAATTACCATTCACTTTACTTTTACTGCATGAATCAATAAGTACTCTTAGTAGTTATTGGTTAGCTTCTAACTCTTGATCTTGATTGCTAACAAAAAATGGTGTTTTAATTTTTGCATTAAGTGTTACATTACGAGACTATGGATATTTATTTATTTTGGTTAAAAATGAGTAGATATTTAAGATTATTTGTAAATTTTTAAGTTAATAACTTTAAATTACTTGTATTTTCAGAATGTAAAGATGCATTTGCACTGATCATAAGAACAAACGATGAATTGAAAGAACGAGTATGCAAATTTATATTATTGTCAGAGAAAATGAACAAAAATGATTTTCTATACTTATTATGTCGTTGCATGGCGAATGTACATTGTCGGGCAGATTCCGTAAGTATTATTTTTAATTTACAGTGTCCTTTATAATGAAACACAAATGTAAAATTATATTTGTTTCCTACACTTAAGAAATTATTCTAAAGTTAAATTTATCGTTTTTAAGCATTCATATACTGACATGTATGACTGCACCTATCATTTATATTAATTAATGTCCTTGGTTAAGATAAAGTTCACAAAAATCAATTAAATTAAATGATAATAATTAATACAAAATATCTTTTTATTTTTGAAGTTGTGTCGATAAGTTGGTTTTTAAACAACATAAAGGATGTGAATGATGATGATATAATATAGAAATGATTAGAATACATAAATTTGCATACTGCACACTTCAGAATTTAGAACAATTGATTGATAGACTGATGGGATAAGACCCACAACCGACTACCTGTACTTGGTGGTTTCGTCCACTTGGGAATTTAAAGTGACAAGTAAATAAACAATCTTATAGATTAAAAAAAATTAATTTCAGTTTTTTGAATTGAAATTAATTTTCTTGAAACAAAACACAATCCCCTGCTACTTTTTATATATTTTGGTATTGTCCCAACAGTGCAGGATCATTAATTTTTATGAAAATAAATAAATTGACGACGTCGGAATCAAATAATAGAAGAGCAAGTGACGGTCCCGACGTTAATAGCATTTTGATTGACGGCCCTACGCCTTCGTTCTTACTGCCATGATTGATTCGGTCCATTTATTGAAAGAATCTGCCATTTATTCTGTAGAAAAAATAATAAATTTCCCATATGAAAGGTTTTCTTCTTACTGAGTCATCACAAGAAGTAATTTGTGTTAAAAAAATTTTTTTAGTGTTTTAAATTATGCTATATTTTACTGTATTTGGATTTTAAAATTGAGATTTTTACTAATCTATTTATTAAATAATAAAATGGTCCTTTGTTATATTTGTTTAATTTAGCTTTGAAATTTCTATTTTTCTGAATTTGTTGTACTAGAAAGGCTTTCGTTTTGTGTTAAAGAGAAAAATAATACAAGGAAAGATTTTCATTTTCAGTTCTTGTAATTCTCTAATTCTGTAATAGCTGCAGTTTATTAAATATTAACACAATGCTTAAACCCAAAATTTTGACCATCAATAATGTAAATAAACAGAAGTTTGTCGGATTCTGCAGTCGAACCGTTTGTCGTAAGGACAAGCCCACTCAAAATATATTTTTGGATCCGTAGATGAAATCCTGTCGATTTTGATTTTATCAGTATTTTGGTATCAGTTAAATATACAATATTTGGCAAAATAGCTTTATTTTTTTTACAATTTTGTTTCATCTAATCTTGATAGAGAAAGGGAATAGTTACTTGTCCAAACTAAATGTTACTTTGTCGGAATTGTGTTGATAAATAAAATAGTCTGGTAAAATTATATATTAATAGTTAACTAACCGATGCTTAACAATAACAAAATTAATTTTGTGACATAAATAGTCAATTTGAAGAAATGGTATTATTTTTTTGTTTTCATATTATCTACTTGGACATTGTTTATAAATGGGAGTTATTATACCAGTGTAATTTCTGACCAGCAAAGAGAGGAAGTCTTAGTCAAAAGGTAAAACAAAATATGGGGTGAAAATAAAGATATTTTGTTTTACCTTTCGACTAAAACTTCTTCTCTTTCTAGTCAGAAACTACGCCTGTATAATAAGTCCTATTTATAAACAAGGTCCAAGTAGACAATACAAAAATAAAGTAAAACATTAAGTACATAGAGGTAAAAGGAATTGAGGAAATGATTTAAAAAAAATAACATTCGTTCTTCATATTAGGCATTTAAATACATAGTTCACCCGTGGGACAAAACGTTAGACTGGGTTTCTTGGATATACGTCATTCCGGGCTTAATATTGGGTCCGGACCAGACCCAATATTAAGCCATTATCTGTAACGTTTCGTCCCATGGACACATTCGTTTAACCAGGCAACAACAGAGTACTTTTGGGAACCGTTAGTGCCCATCTCTGTCGTTTGCTTCCAATAAAACGAATTTTAATAAGCCGAAAATTTTCTTCGGTCACACTACGCGCAGTGCACGGATCACCAAGGATCACAGAGGAAAATAGTCTTCGATTCCAGATTATCTTTTCGCTGGTGCGAGATTGGTAGAAGAGTCCGCCCGTTCGTACGTACGTGCGGCATCGTTACGGCACGAGTAGGTAGACGATACAATGCGGTGTATTTCTTAACATTATCTTAACGGAATCTTTGGTAAAGCATTCTAATTTTAGGCATTTACTATTAATAACCCGTAAAATTAATCTTTTAGGAAAATCTGATGGTCAAACTGAATCGGGAACAACTTCCCGCCAACGTCAGCGAAACCGGCAACACGTTCAGCAGAGCCATCAAGTGAGTAAAACTTAAATAACGGTTTAAAATCCAAACCGTTTCGTCTTTCCGACGAATTTTCCCATTCCCTCGGTAAAAGTCGACATTATATGATAGAGTAGGGTTGTCTTTTACTTTAAGACTAGCCTCAAAAACAAAAAGTAAGCTGGGAAGAGCCCTGTCCATGAAGAAGACTCCCACCAAGCGGGGCCTCAGCAGGGCCATGTCCACCATCATCAGCCCCCTGCGGACCACCAAGTCTCCCTCTTCCACCCTCGGACGTCTCCACCTTCCCTCCCTGGCCGACCTGACGGTAAGAACTCCCTCCCCCCCACTNTATTGAAACAAATATGATACAAAAAAAATTAATAATATATTTATTGTTTTTATCTATATATGTAGTAATTTGTTCTGAGAATAAATTGGTAATAATCGATTATGTTATTCATTCTTTAATTAAGAAGTGCAATTTTTAGTTTTTTCTGGGTTTTAATGGATTATTCAAATATACATTTTCCTAAGCTTGCTACAAATTATCCGTATAGTTCGGATTAGGCGAATGATCAATTGGCCATTCTGTTTCTTGTGTATCTACAATACTTCAAGAAATTTTTTTGTCTTGTGCAACTTATGTGTTTGTAACATTTCTCATATAGAATACCAAGCCCACATTTTGTTAATAATCAAATGTTAAAGTCACATTCATTAAAGATTATATTATTGTCTGTCAAAATAAAGTTGAATTGGTCAACTTTAATTGTCATTCAGATTCGTGCTTATAGATTTTACATTTCTAACAGAATATTTTGACTTAGAATGTTATGTTATTTATGTCATATAGATTGATGCCAGAATTGTAAATGTTCCAAAAACATTTCTTTTTCATATTATTAAAATACTTTCTGATGTCTTAAAACATCTACAGTGCAAGAAATTTAAGGGTTTATTATATCTGTAAAACAAGATGAACTATTGATAATCTTAAGTTCTTTTTCAATAACTGTAATACAGTATATTGGTAAGCTTGTAACAAAAATTGCAAAGATTCAAATATTACTGTAATATACAATACTGTATATAGAATTAATGTGTGTGAATGTGTTTGCGGAAAGAAAGAAATTAAAAAATACTTATTAATGATACTTTTTCATCCATGAACAAGCATTGTTGCTTGGCTATAATATACTACATGATGTGTGCAAAAATGATTTTAAAAATATACAAGGGACATCAAGAAAATAATGTTTGCATGTGGCACTTTGTGAGGGTAAATTATTGCCATTGATTCAAGGTCAATTTGTTCTTTGAGGTGTTAGCAAGTATAGAATTTCTATAATGGCAGACTTATTGTTACTGTATAAACTTGTGAGCAGTATGTTGGCCTTTCTTTATTCTAGACTTATTACAAACATTGTGATTTTACTGTACATTTCGTAAATGTGGTTAGTATCATTTTCATAAATATTTATGTTATAAAAAGCTGGTGGACTTTATTTTTCAAAAAGAATGCATTTCAAACCTTAAGTCCCTCATCAACTTTTTATAACATAAATATTTATGAAAATGATACTACATTTATGAAATGTACAGTAAAATCACGATATTTGTAATAAGTCTAGTAATAAAGAAAGGCCAACATAGTGCTCACAAGTTTATACCAAGACTAGACAAGAAGTGTGTCATAGTATTTATTGTTACTGTTTTGTTGAGGGTTAAAATGTGTACAAAAATAGAAAATCCTGTAAAGTATTGTTAGTTTTCTAAATGTGAAGAAAGTTCGTCCTATAGAAATTTATAAACAAATCACGGAAGTGAATGGCAATCACATTATGAACAAAGCAAGAGTGAGAAATTGATATTTAATCAAGGAAGATAGAGTGACCGCACACTACTGCAGCCACTCAAGCTATCCTTTAGAAATTTGGCTGGGATGTTTTCGACCACACACCATACAATACCGACCTGGTCCCCAGTGACTTTCATTTCTTTCCCAAGCTGAAAGAGTTTTTTTTATGGATTTGGAATGGATGAGAGGTAAAAGAAGCTATCACTAACTATATGAAAGAACTAGCAGTAGAAGTCTATGACATAGGAATCAAAAAATGTGTTGTGCTATAACAAGTGCTTTAATCATAATGGTGACCATGTAGAAAAGTAACTGGTCTTGTACTAATTATTCAAATCTTCTTCCTATTGTTACTGCTTTTTTTTTTTTTATAGCCAAATGTTCTTTATCTTCTGTATGCCCTTCTTAATAATAATAATGTTAGATCACAAAACATTGCAGTCCTACATTGTCTCACTTTAAATTTTAATATATTTCAGGATTTTTCTTTCTCTCTTGCTTTTTAAGCGTGGCTCACAAAGTATACTTAGCTGGTCACTGCTGCTATGTGTAATATGAGGTGTTCACAAACCATGAAGCATCACAGATGAATTTTATTTTCACAAGGAGACATAGGCTTATCGTCAAATGCCCACAAAATGAAGATGTATCAGCTGAATTATGTTTCCACATCTTACAAATATTAAATGTGTCCATCTTTAGTCACATGATGCACATCATTGTCCCATAGTCCATTTTTCTTCATACCCAACCCAGCATACCTGGGATTGATTGTAGCAATGGCAGCTATGATGCAATGTCACAATCCTGGAGATCCTGTAGTAGGGGTAGTATGCACACTCTTTTCTTTACATAATTCCACAAGAAGTCGCATGGGGTCAAGTCTTGTGACCCGAGTAGCCAGTTTACGTGCCAACACGCTGGCAATTCGATGATGCAACAGTTCCTCATTTGGGTACACGTGAATATTACTGTGGAAATGGGATGGGGCATCTATCTGTAGGATAAAGTCTCTGTCTTCAGTCAACATATCCAAAAATGGCATTTCAGTAAGAAAAATTGACAAATTTATTGTGGTATTGTCACAATGCCAGGCTGATATTTTTTAATCATACTTTAATTTAAACTAAGTTTACTAAAATTGAGACCAGATATGATAATATCTTGCCCTGTACATCATACTTCTCCTTGATAGCACTTGCTGTAAGGAGAAGTATGATGTACAGGGGCATCTAACATCATTCTCAAGAAAATCTTTGAATTGAAATCATGTGACTTCCAGTTCAGCCTAGAAGTTCATATATAGTAAATTGGGGCCTCTGGCTATCAAGCTTTCCATATCTGGTCTGAATTTTAATCTATCTGACTTCACTTTTAAGAACAACAAAGGACAGTGGGAGTGTATAAGTCTGCAATTTGAGAATTGTGGGCTAAATATATTAAATTATTATATAATTTAATACAGAGTACTTGAAAAACACATTAACATCAATATGAAGTAACTTGTTATGCCAGATTTAGGGTAGTGTCCTCTGTGTAGTTCTTTCATGTGCAGCAAGTTGCAACACAGTTGTGGAGTTCTCCAAAAGTACGGCTTTAATATCACCACTGTAACAGACGTGCACCTTCTCCTATAAGTGTTAACATTTTTTAAAGCACTCCAAATATTAAATTAATTACAGTTGTGGCTCAGTTATAAATCCAGCTTTATTACTGGATTATTAATATAATGTATTGGCCCAAATATAAGTCAATTCCTGTTCTGGAATTCTTTACTTTTTGAAAAATAATTTGGACCCAAGTATAAATTAATACTTTATTTTTCAATTGAATCAAAACTTTGTCTTTTTTTTTTCTTTGTTAGAACATTCGTCATCATTCCCATTCCTATTTCATTAATTTGATCCACAGACATTTGTAAATACAGTAGATCCCCCTATAAAACCGTTTCCTATAGTTATGATTCCTATAAAAATTGTGGCAGTACAGTAGATCCCCCTATAAAACCGTTTCCTATAGTTATGATTCCTATAAAAATTGTGGCAGTATCCGTAAACAACGGTAAAAATAACTCCTATAATACGTAAAACGTCATCGGGCAGCCGAACTACTTACCCGCCGTCCGTAGCGCCACGCTACGGAGAGATTTCTATCGTCTGGACAGTATTATATAAATTATATATAAATTAGGTACTGTACATATAATTATATATTAATTATATATAAATTAGGTACTGTACATATAATTATATATTAATTATATATAAATTAGGTACTGTATATATAATTATATATTAACTTAATTTATTGTAACTTTATTATAATTAAATATATATTTTTCGCCGTCTAGCGTCACGCTACGGCGAGTTAGGCGACCTATCGTCTGTTTAGTACTGTAATTTTATACATTTCTTGTGAAAGAAACATTTCTTATTTAACGGCCATAAAAATTATTTATATTAATGATGTCTCCAAAGGTCAACGAAGTTTTCGCAGAAAAATAATATCAGAAATCGCGGCCGCAATTTGATGCGCTGTTCCGCGACGAAACCAAGCTTTAGCAACGGGCGTAGTCGAACGGTACACACTCGGTAAGCAATCCTACAATTTTTTGTTTATAACGTAGTTTATACGGATTATTTTCAAAAAAATATACGTATTTTGGAAATGTTGAGTCGAATTAGTCTAGAATCGATTAATTTTATGAAAGAAAACCTTTCAAACAGCCGTAGTCCGTAAACTATGATTCCTACAAAATTGATTCATAAAGAACGGAACGTATCTACCGTCTTATAGGGGGATCTACTGTACAGTTGGCATAAGTGAATTTTGAATTTGAACAACTCTGTAATCACAGACAGTTATCTAAATCAAAGAAAACTGTTAATCGGGTTCAAATATGGGTCGAGAACAATTTTTAGCACTTTTTTTAAAACTAGAAAAAACCATCAACTAATATTCGGGCCAATGTGATAATTTGGTCTTAGTTTTCTATGTAGTTATATAAATCAAATACGACTTTTTCATACATTCAATACATTGTTTTGTGCTTACCAAAACAATATTGAATGTATAAAAAAGTCAAAAAATAAATGTATGCACATTTTTTAGAGTATAAATCTAAGTTGAAAATTGCTTACTATTAAGACATAAGACTACATTGAATACTCCAAGAGAATAAAGAAATGAGATAATAACACTTAATTATCTCTTTTCCTTATAAACCATTAAATAATTTTATTTTGTTTTTAAACTTTTTTTGGAATCTATTATGTTTATAATTGTATAAAGGGAAGAATTGCCATAATTAAAATAAAAACCGATAATCTAAAACTTTGCAAATCTTGATTTCCAGATATGCAAGAAAAGAAATAAAACGTCAAGCACAGTAAAAAGTCCCGGCACGATTAATTTAAGCACGAACAGCAGAAGCACATTCAAGAATTTCAAACACATAGAATTATTACATCTCTCGCACATCAAAAAAGTAATAGACGTCAGAGAAACGGAAGGTGAGTTTTTGCAATTAATGGAGTCTGTCCAAAATGATATAAACGACACCCGCGCAAACAATCTTTTTAAGTTTTATTTATGTTTAATATTAGTTTAAGTATAATATTTACTAAACTAAATTGATTTCAACGAGCATTCTTTATTGTATATAGCAAAAAAAAACAAAATATACAAAAATCAAAATGCATTTGCAGCAATTAGATATTGGAATTTAATAACAAAATAAAAAAAATTTATCATCAAGTAATTAATATTGGAATGCTAAATAGTAAATACTAAAATAATAAAATACATTCTTGGTGGTCAAGGCATTGGCCTACCACTTGGAGGGACCCGGAATCAAAGTGAACCCAGATTATTTTGTGGGTGGTCCATGTCAATTAGTCGGACCATTTGTAATGGCCACTCGGGTGACATTGATATTAAAGCCCTCTTGGCACTCGTGGGGCAGAAAAAGTCAAAAACGGAAAAAGGAACATTCTTATTTTGGAATGCAATTTATATTTTATTCATAATATTTTATAGTTGTTTGTCACCATTTGTATCCGATGAACATTGTGTCTACACCAATGTTCCCTCTAAGCTGAGCACTGGTCAAATTGTTGCCACGCATGAGAATTTGTGCCGTGCAGGCAAGCATGCACACCGATTTGAATTGTTGTTTACTTATTTCTCACTCTGTCTGCAACATGATTATTGCTATGTATATTTCGATTAAATACATTAAATCATTGACAAGAGATAATATTTTGTATAAAAGTATGTTTTAAAATTAATTTTAATCTCTACTTTATAATTAATTATTTTAATTTTTATAGAAAAAAATAAGATTTTATATAGGCTATATATGATCAGAGAAATTTTTTGCTCAGAATCTGCTCAGCAAAATTTTTTTTTGCTCAACTATAAAATATTATGAATAAAATATAAATTGCATTCCAAAATAAGAATGTTCCTTTTTCCGTTTTTGACTTTTTCTGCCCCACGAGTGCCAAGAGGACTTTAATATCAATGTCACCCGAGTGGCCATTACAAATGGTCCGACTAATTGACTCATCGACAAAAAAAATTAGAGGGAACATTGGTCTACACATAAACTTAGAATAAATTAAATCATTATTGGATGTGTATAATGATTGTATTAGAATTTCTTAAAATTCTCCAAATTGTTTTCATAACCTTTTTTATAATTTAAAACTATTGTTTAATGCTAGAAAACAATAAACCAAAACATTTTTATGATGCATCATCAATCCTAGACATTAAGGATAGGACAACATGTCTCTATAATGTTTTGAGATAGTTTTACATTTTTTGNTTTTTTTTTTTTTTTTTTTTTTTTTTTTTTTTTTTTTTTTTTTTTTTTTTTTTTTTTTTTTTTTTTTTTTTTTTTTTTTTTTTTTTTTTTTTTTTTTTTTTTTTTTTTTTTTTTTTTTTTTTTTTTTTTTTTTTTTTTTTTTTTTTTTTTTTTTTTTTTTTTTTTTTTTTTTTTTTTTTTTTTTTTTTTTTTTTTTTTTTTTTTTTTTTTTTTTTTTTTTTTTTTTTTTTTTTTTTTTTTTTTTTTTTTTTTTTTTTTTTTTTTTTTTTTTTTTTTTTTTTTTTTTTTTTTTTTTTTTTTTTTTTTTTTTTTTTTTTTTTTTTTTTTTTTTTTTTTTTTTTTTTTTTTTTTTTTTTTTTTTTTTTTTTTTTTTTTTTTTTTTTTTTTTTTTTTTTTTTTTTTTTTTTTTTTTTTTTTTTTTTTTTTTTTTTTTTT
This sequence comes from Centruroides sculpturatus, assembly GCF_000671375.1. NCBI lineage: Eukaryota > Metazoa > Arthropoda > Arachnida > Scorpiones > Buthidae > Centruroides > Centruroides sculpturatus. Next base: position 187,152 of record NW_019385999.1, on the reverse strand, counting down.
TTTTTTTTTTTTTTTTTTTTTTTTTTTTTTTTTTTTTTTTTTTTTTTTTTTTTTTTTTTTTTTTTTTTTTTTTTTTTTTTTTTTTTTTTTTTTTTTTTTTTTTTTTTTTTTTTTTTTTTTTTTTTTTTTTTTTTTTTTTTTTTTTTTTTTTTTTTTTTTTTTTTTTTTTTTTTTTTTTTTTTTTTTTTTTTTTTTTTTTTTTTTTTTTTTTTTTTTTTTTTTTTTTTTTTTTTTTTTTTTTTTTTTTTTTTTTTTTTTTTTTTTTTTTTTTTTTTTTTTTTTTTTTTTTTTTTTTTTTTTTTTTTTTTTTTTTTTTTTTTTTTTTTTTTTTTTTTTTTTTTTTTTTTTTTTTTTTTTTTTTTTTTTTTTTTTTTTTTTTTTTTTTTTTTTTTTTTTTTTTTTTTTTTTTTTTTTTTTTTTTTTTTTTTTTTTTTTTTTTTTTTTTTTTTTTTTTTTTTTTTTTTTTTTTTTTTTTTTTTTTTTTTTTTTTTTTTTTTTTTTTTTTTTTTTTTTTTTTTTTTTTTTTTTTTTTTTTTTTTTTTTTTTTTTTTTTTTTTTTTTTTTTTTTTTTTTTTTTTTTTTTTTTTTTTTTTTTTTTTTTTTTTTTTTTTTTTTTTTTTTTTTTTTTTTTTTTTTTTTTTTTTTTTTTTTTTTTTTTTTTTTTTTTTTTTTTTTTTTTTTTTTTTTTTTTTTTTTTTTTTTTTTTTTTTTTTTTTTTTTTTTTTTTTTTTTTTTTTTTTTTTTTTTTTTTTTTTTTTTTTTTTTTTTTTTTTTTTTTTTTTTTTTTTTTTTTTTTTTTTTTTTTTTTTTTTTTTTTTTTTTTTTTTTTTTTTTTTTTTTTTTTTTTTTTTTTTTTTTTTTTTTTTTTTTTTTTTTTTTTTTTTTTTTTTTTTTTTTTTTTTTTTTTTTTTTTTTTTTTTTTTTTTTTTTTTTTTTTTTTTTTTTTTTTTTTTTTTTTTTTTTTTTTTTTTTTTTTTTTTTTTTTTTTTTTTTTTTTTTTTTTTTTTTTTTTTTTTTTTTTTTTTTTTTTTTTTTTTTTTTTTTTTTTTTTTTTTTTTTTTTTTTTTTTTTTTTTTTTTTTTTTTTTTTTTTTTTTTTTTTTTTTTTTTTTTTTTTTTTTTTTTTTTTTTTTTTTTTTTTTTTTTTTTTTTTTTTTTTTTTTTTTTTTTTTTTTTTTTTTTTTTTTTTTTTTTTTTTTTTTTTTTTTTTTTTTTTTTTTTTTTTTTTTTTTTTTTTTTTTTTTTTTTTTTTTTTTTTTTTTTTTTTTTTTTTTTTTTTTTTTTTTTTTTTTTTTTTTTTTTTTTTTTTTTTTTTTTTTTTTTTTTTTTTTTTTTTTTTTTTTTTTTTTTTTTTTTTTTTTTTTTTTTTTTTTTTTTTTTTTTTTTTTTTTTTTTTTTTTTTTTTTTTTTTTTTTTTTTTTTTTTTTTTTTTTTTTTTTTTTTTTTTTTTTTTTTTTTTTTTTTTTTTTTTTTTTTTTTTTTTTTTTTTTTTTTTTTTTTTTTTTTTTTTTTTTTTTTTTTTTTTTTTTTTTTTTTTTTTTTTTTTTTTTTTTTTTTTTTTTTTTTTTTTTTTTTTTTTTTTTTTTTTTTTTTTTTTTTTTTTTTTTTTTTTTTTTTTTTTTTTTTTTTTTTTTTTTTTTTTTTTTTTTTTTTTTTTTTTTTTTTTTTTTTTTTTTTTTTTTTTTTTTTTTTTTTTTTTTTTTTTTTTTTTTTTTTTTTTTTTTTTTTTTTTTTTTTTTTTTTTTTTTTTTTTTTTTTTTTTTTTTTTTTTTTTTTTTTTTTTTTTTTTTTTTTTTTTTTTTTTTTTTTTTTTTTTTTTTTTTTTTTTTTTTTTTTTTTTTTTTTTTTTTTTTTTTTTTTTTTTTTTTTTTTTTTTTTTTTTTTTTTTTTTTTTTTTTTTTTTTTTTTTTTTTTTTTTTTTTTTTTTTTTTTTTTTTTTTTTTTTTTTTTTTTTTTTTTTTTTTTTTTTTTTTTTTTTTTTTTTTTTTTTTTTTTTTTTTTTTTTTTTTTTTTTTTTTTTTTTTTTTTTTTTTTTTTTTTTTTTTTTTTTTTTTTTTTTTTTTTTTTTTTTTTTTTTTTTTTTTTTTTTTTTTTTTTTTTTTTTTTTTTTTTTTTTTTTTTTTTTTTTTTTTTTTTTTTTTTTTTTTTTTTTTTTTTTTTTTTTTTTTTTTTTTTTTTTTTTTTTTTTTTTTTTTTTTTTTTTTTTTTTTTTTTTTTTTTTTTTTTTTTTTTTTTTTTTTTTTTTTTTTTTTTTTTTTTTTTTTTTTTTTTTTTTTTTTTTTTTTTTTTTTTTTTTTTTTTTTTTTTTTTTTTTTTTTTTTTTTTTTTTTTTTTTTTTTTTTTTTTTTTTTTTTTTTTTTTTTTTTTTTTTTTTTTTTTTTTTTTTTTTTTTTTTTTTTTTTTTTTTTTTTTTTTTTTTTTTTTTTTTTTTTTTTTTTTTTTTTTTTTTTTTTTTTTTTTTTTTTTTTTTTTTTTTTTTTTTTTTTTTTTTTTTTTTTTTTTTTTTTTTTTTTTTTTTTTTTTTTTTTTTTTTTTTTTTTTTTTTTTTTTTTTTTTTTTTTTTTTTTTTTTTTTTTTTTTTTTTTTTTTTTTTTTTTTTTTTTTTTTTTTTTTTTTTTTTTTTTTTTTTTTTTTTTTTTTTTTTTTTTTTTTTTTTTTTTTTTTTTTTTTTTTTTTTTTTTTTTTTTTTTTTTTTTTTTTTTTTTTTTTTTTTTTTTTTTTTTTTTTTTTTTTTTTTTTTTTTTTTTTTTTTTTTTTTTTTTTTTTTTTTTTTTTTTTTTTTTTTTTTTTTTTTTTTTTTTTTTTTTTTTTTTTTTTTTTTTTTTTTTTTTTTTTTTTTTTTTTTTTTTTTTTTTTTTTTTTTTTTTTTTTTTTTTTTTTTTTTTTTTTTTTTTTTTTTTTTTTTTTTTTTTTTTTTTTTTTTTTTTTTTTTTTTTTTTTTTTTTTTTTTTTTTTTTTTTTTTTTTTTTTTTTTTTTTTTTTTTTTTTTTTTTTTTTTTTTTTTTTTTTTTTTTTTTTCAGGATCCCTCGGTGTCCGGCAAAGTGCCCAAGGCCGGCGCCAAGATCAAGAGCAGCTCCCTGGGCCCTTCCTCTTCCAAATACATTTGAGTTTATCGTTCCCATCGTCGTTATTTTTACGTTATCGTACTTTTGTACAACGTTTTTTAAATTATTAATCCGTGTAAATTGAATTTTATAACGTGTAGGAGGAGAGATTTTTATATAAAAATGCGCACTAGTTGCTGTAGATACATCACACCCGTATACCGTATACACACACCATCGTATAAATAAATATATATATATATACACACACACACCCTTAAATATTCTTAATAAATAACGAGACTAATTAATTAACATTCTGCACCCTTAAAATAATTAAACGAGACAAAAAGAATCGATGTTATCGTGAGTGTCGCGGCGACACTTATTTGTATTTATTCTTGTTAATATTAGAAAATTGTGGAGTGAATTTCTCTCTTATAAAGAAAAAAAAAAAGAAATAATAATAATAAAAAAAAATTGTTGCGCCGGTTTTTTTCCCCGGCAGAGAGACGATTTCTAATAAATGATTATTTTATTATTATTATTTAAAGGATTGGGCCGAGAGGTTTAAATTAATTTAAGAATTTAACGTATTAAGCGTAATTGGAATTAAGGAGAGATGCGGAGGAGGCAGTGGTCGGGCGACGCGACGAGGCGCTGCGAATCGTCCGCCATGACGCGCAAGCAGTAGGTAGGTGCGATGCGGAGGATGCCGGACAGAGCATGGATTTCCGGTGGAGCAGCCGCCGCCGCATCGTAATGTCGTCTTCCAGGCCGTTCCATCGACACGGATGCGAATTCTGGGGTGAAAATCGTCCGCTTCCGGACGGCGCGTGGTAATCGACGGAAGGATGAGGAAGATTCCGGTGCTGAGACACGGGCGGGACGTCAGCAAGCTGGTGAAGTACACGCCGTGCAGCAGCAAGCAGGAGTCGCAGGGCGACGACGACCGCGACGAAATAGCCGTGGTCAGCAACGCCGCGCCCGAAAACGTCACTTACGGCAGCGGGGGGTTGACGGCCAACGGGCCACGTCTGGTGCCGGGCATCATCACCTCGTCGGGGGACGAGCGCTCGTGCCTGGTGGACGGCAAGAACAATGCCAGGATTTACACGTCGCTGTCGCTGTACTCGGCGCTGAGCGGAGACAACGTCAAGAAGTCGGGGTCCAGACAGTCGCTGCTGGAGACCATCACCAAGAGGTTCTACGGCGGCGAGGCCAAGCCCCAGGCGCTGGAGTCCATGGCCTACGTCAACAGGGCCCACGTGGGCTCGGACCTGGAGATCCCTCGAAAGACGCGAGAGTTGAGGAGGAAAGAGATCAAACGGGAGTTCGAGAAGTGGGAGACGTCGACGTCCGGCAGCGACGGGCCCGCCTGCAATTGGACGTTCGTCTTCGACCCTTCCGGTCGCCTGTGTTACTATTGGTCGATGGTGGTCAGCGTGGCTTTCCTGTACAACTTCTGGGCCATGATCTACAGGTTCGCCTTTCGGGAGATCAACGAGGACAACGTGGTGGGTTGGTTCACCCTGGATTATTTCGCCGACTTCCTATACGTTCTGGACGTGGTCTTTCACTTCCGCACCGGATACTTGGAAGAGGGGGTGCTGCAGACCGAGTCGGTCAAACTCAGACAGCACTACATGAACTCCACCACCTTCTACATCGATTGTCTGTGTCTTCTGCCTCTCGACTTCCTCTATCTGTCCATCGGATTCAACTCGATCCTTCGCTGCTTTCGCCTGGTCAAGATCTACAAGTTTTGGGCCTTCCTCGACAGAACCGAACGACACACCAATTATCCCAACGTCTTTCGCGGTCTTTCGCTCGTTCACTATCTCCTGGTGATATTTCATTGGAATGCTTGTTTCTTCCAAATAATTTCTAAGAACGGTGGGTTCGGATCGCGCGACTGGTTTAGTCCTCGTGACGACGGATGTAACGACGTCACGTGCGAATACCTCCATGCCTTCTACTGGAGCACCTTAGCTCTCTCCACCATAGGTGACTTACCGGGACCGAGGACTAAAGGTGAATACGTGTTTCTCGTCTTGGAACTCATACTCGGTTTGCTATTGTTCTCTGCCGTTTTGGGACACGTGGCCAACATCGTCACCAACGTCAGTGCCGCCAGGAAAGAGTTTCAAGGTCAGTCTCCCGACTTATTATTATTATTATTCTGTCTTTTAAGCGCTAGCGCGGAAATACAACGCGTCGTTTAGTAAAATTTCGCAAAATTCTAGTAAATTCGCTAATCAAAAAAAGCAAGACAGAGACATTTCGCGGTCGTTCTCTTAATTAAAATAAACAAAATTGACTCGTTTACGTAATTCCCAACCCGTCCACATAGCCATTGTTACCGGTGGCGCCGCCTGCCGTCCCGTTTTTTTTAAAAAGACACACAAAAAAAAAAAAACGTTTTACTCTGTTCTAATTACGAATTATTTTCCACGTTTAAATAAGTATTTTTAACTTATTTCCCTAAAAATTCGAATTTTAATATCGTAGCTTCGGGTAATTGGGATTTCATCGATTCTCCTTTAAACACGAGAATGCGGTAGAGGTAGTGTTTCCCAAACTACTACTACTACCACTACCCGCTTTTGCTTCGAAAAATAATCTTTTCACATAGAATTTCGACGCCGAATTAAATTAATAACTGTTTAACGACGATTCGGTCGACACACGCCATTCTTTTATCCTTACGAAAACAGTGACAACACGGCCGATGACACTCGAATTGATTGCTTTGTCTTACGTTGGACGCTAGAAATGAATCGTACTTTCCTTTTATTTCTTCTCTCTTTCTGTAGTTTATTTTTAATTATTGCTTCGGCCTTATCCCGTGTTCTTTTCTCGTTTCCTAAACGCCACTTTAATTTACTAAATCTACGATAATCTCCCAATTAGTAGAGAATATTCTTGGCTCCTTATTGTTCCAGATTTAAGCCAAGTTCGCTTCGACAGTTTGATTTACATTTTAACAAATAAGAGAAAAGTGGCAAAATCGAACTGCCGGGGGGGGGAATTAATTGGCTCGTGTCACCTTGCGAAAGGTTTCTGCCGTTTGATAGTGAAAGACGAGGTCACCACGCCTTTCTCTCCTCCCCGTCATACGAAGCAAGTATGATGTTTCTGTTGGGACTTCTATAGATCCTTTTCTCGGTTTATTTTTGGAGAATTCGATAGATCTAATGACGGGTCTACAAGTTTAAATGTCTTTTTTTTTTTTTTTTGTAGTTTTGAGTAGAATCTTTACTATATTAAACACTAGAAATTTTTAACACCGCCCGTAAAATTACTCAAAGCAGCAGGAGTATGCAAATTATAATCTAAGACGCGTTAGTCTCTAAGGATTGCAATTATTATTATTTGGTCTGTTCGTTTAGAATTTCTTATAGTAAATTTATCTTACGGTTGTATCTATCGATTTTATTTATTAGACAAAGCTAATTAGCATCGATTAGGAATTGTTTACACGCGACACCACTTCGTAGGATGTTACGTGCGTGTAGAGATCCATTATCTAATTCGGGGGTGCCACACGTCTATTCTCGAAATTCCGAGTGAGAATGCCCTAGACCCGTAACATTATCTAATATAACAAGGAGGTTCTTGACATTTCCATTCGCCGCGAGTGTTTCTCTTCTCGTATCCTAGAATCGAATTTTCTGCGGAAAATCCAACTTAAAAAAAAAAAAAAATAGAAGTTTCGAAATTGCTTCGCCGGTTTAATAAAGAAAGACGTGTCGGGTCGGGGTTTTAAGTAGTAGGTGGCCGGCGGGCCAACGACTGTTCGTTTTATACGAAACGAAGTTGTCATTGGTCGGGTTACGAAACGAGTTTCGAGGACGAAATATTTTATATCGTTACGCGTTACGTAAGGTAACGTTACGTAACAAACGCGCGTAAGTAACTTAGCAAACATTGCGAGTAACGAGTGACGTCTTTCCGGAAAACTGGGCACGCACTTTCGTTAGAGTCACGTAATATCGCCACCGATTCGTTACGTAAACGTAATTATTGCTAGATAATGATTTAGTAGCGGACTTTTCCAAGGCCGGTGTAACGGACGGATTTTTCTTTCTATCGTTAACGGAAGGAGGGATTCGAACCCGCGCCTTCCGTTAACGGTAACGACGCTTTCGAGAGAATAAATAAAATTAATATTTCAAATCAGATCGAGCGAGTTTATAGCTTAAGTAACGTAGCAGTTATTTCGAAGAATTGGCAAAACGAAGAGAAATTTTTAATCTCTGCCATTAATATTTTTCTAAAACTAAGAGAATAATTTAATAGGTTGGCACGAAAACAAGAGTTTATCGAGGATCGCTTCTCCTCCTCCTCATCCTCTTCCCTTCTATAAATAAACAGAAATTTCCGGAAGGAATGAAATTTTAATGCAGCGTTTTTTCTAAAGTTTTCGTTTTTATCGATTCGAATTCTCCGAGAATATTTCTACACGCCGTTTTAAACACCGAAAAATTCGCTTCGTCTTTTCGAATTAACAACGTCACGTCACCCGAAGATATAAAGGTGCTCGGTACCTGGATACGAGTGCATTCGGAAGTGACGTAGAGGAAGTAGATTAATTTGGGCGGCGTTCTGACATTTCGGTCCGTTATCGGAGTGTAGTATGCGGATGATTGCGGGCAAAATTTTATTTTACTACGGCAATAAAATTTCGCAACTCCGTTAGTTTCCTTCCCCCCTCCCTCGAGCGAAAGCCGAAAAATTAAAATATTCTTCTTCTTCTTCTCGGAAAAGCTGCCAAAATTTTTTAAAATTCCGGAAAGGCGTCGTCCGTTCGATTTTCCGGGAAACTTCGCTTTTGGCGACGTTTCTGGCGAGGAATAAGGCATAGATTAGACATTTAAGACGAAGGATTAGCGTTTAAATGCCTTTACTTAAGGGCTGAGATGCGGATTCCGATTGGTTCTTTAGCAAAGTTAGACGCAGTAAAGACTTACATGAGGATGAGAAGAGTGAGCGATCGCATCCAGAACAAGGTGATTCGTTGGTTCGACTACCTGTGGATGACGCAGAAGTGCTCCGACGAAGAGAGGTCCGTGGGTTGTCTACCCGACAAGCTGAAGGCGGAAATTGCCATCCACGTCCATCTCGACACTCTAAGAAGGGTAGAAATCTTCCAGAATACAGAGGCGGGCTTTCTTTGCGAACTCGTACTCAGACTGAGACCGGTTCTGTTCAGTCCGGGGGATTACATTTGCAGAAAGGGTAAGTATTCCTCCCCTCTCCCTTTTCTCATGTTACTAATTGTCCGTGCTAATTATCCGACTCGCGCAGGAGAAGTAGGCAAAGAGATGTATATAGTTAACCGAGGGAGACTCCAAGTCGTTGCAGACAACGGAAGGACGGTTCTCGCCACTCTTCGAGCAGGAAGCTATTTTGGAGAGATTAGCATTCTCAACATGGGCACGGCCGGTAACAGAAGGACCGCTTCTGTCAGATCCGTCGGCTATTCCGATTTGTTTTGTCTCTACAAGCACGACATGTGGGAAGTTCTCAAGTATTATCCGGCGGCACGCGTTCGACTGGAAGCCATCGCCGTCAAGAGACTAGAGAAATACAAAAAGGAACCGCTCAGGAAGAGTAAGTCCCTTTTTCTTTTCTTTATAAACAACTCGTTTTATTCGCGGTTAAAAACCAGCTTCTGTCCTTAGTTTGCTCTTCAAGTCCATGACTAGTAATTGCATTTCCTGTGTTTTAATTGTAGCCGTTTCCTATTTTTATAAACGGCATTTTAAGATACGTATGGCTTTTATAATTCCATCGGTTGTTTAAATTACTTCCTAGCAGTGAGAGAGACTCGCCCTTAATAACTTAATTCTTAATCTCGAGAATGAAGTTAGATAAATGAAATCCCCGAATAACTATATATACGAACTTCCGATAAGTCACGTTATTTCAATTCAAAATATTTCCCCTGTGATGAGTTAGATGACGGCATAATTCTCTTGCTAACAGGAAAAGTATGATGTACAGGCGCTTGATAACAGGAAAAGTGTTACGTACGGGGACAAGACACTACTAATTTCGGGTGGAAAGCGTTTATTTCTATTAAATAAATTTAAAAATTGCAGTCCAGCATTGTTTAATGTTAAAATTCTCTTAGTGTTTCGTGGAAAATCGTGGTTTCTATTGATATTTTGATGTTAACGATAGTCTTTTTAAGTATAATAGAAAAGATTTGCGTAATACTCATACCAGAACGTTTTACAGTCGCCATGGGAAGATGCCGTAGCACCCCGGGATTAGTAGAATCCAGAGGGAAAGTTCCGTTGGAAGAGATGGAAATTGCGGGACAAAGGAGCAGCAGAATGTCGGAAGGGGACAAATCGAGCCCTCTACGGGATCAGACCAGTCTGAGCAGCATGGAGAGCCACCAGGAAACCAAAACCGATCAACACGAACCCCTGTCCGCCACACCGCACGTAATGTACACGCCGTATTCGGACAGTCTGCACTCGTACGCCACGGATCTGTCGACGGAACAGCCCAAGACCACGGTGACGTCGCTGTCTCAGATGAACTTGTTGTCTTACACGCGTTTCTCCTTCCCCTCTCCCACCCCCACCGACGGCACGCGAGAGGCTCTACTGGCGGAAATCAAGCGACTCAGAGAGAGATTGGTCATACTTGAAGCCGAAAACGCCACAATGAGCATGAAACTGAACCAACAACAGTGGGAGGTGGAGAACCGTCTGGCAGAAATCGAGATGCACATCTGCGGCGGAAACAGCGGCACCACCACCACCAGCAGCGACAGCCCCGACATAAACGAAAGGAACCAAGAATCCATCATATGAATTCTTACTGTACAGCCAGAAATACATAATATATAAAAAAGGAAACCAAAAGAAAATACCCCTTAATATTTCTAACAAAAACCTGAGAAGAAAACACAAGTTGTACAAAGTTGTCCTTCCCGAACGTATACGTCACAGTATTTTGAATTTTGCTAAATTCGATGTATCGGTACCTCGGTCGAACCTGCAGAATGCTTGATCGGTGCTTTGTCATATTGGTTTAGACTTTATCGTATTTTAAAAATATGTTTTTTTTTTTTTTTTTTTTCTTTGATACAATTCACTGTAAATACGCTTGTTTCTAACGGATCGTTTCTGTCTCGGTAGTGCCATAAGTTCCACTCAAAGAAAGAAAGAAAAAAAAAACAAAATGGCGGCTCGGCGGAGGTGCCGAGTGTCGTTTGGTGTATTTTAAACACGGAGAAAGAGAAAAACCGGACGTTTTAAAAATAGTTTTCTACCCGTCTGTCTGTCCCTAAGAACTATATAAAACTTTTCCAAATATAAAAATAAAGGATACGTAGGGAACAACTTTTACAAATCTTATAATAAATTTAAACCCAACGGGGGGGGGGGAAATAGTTTTTCTATGATTAACTTTCGAATATTTAAAAAAACAAATTAATTTTTTAAGTAAGTAGAATTAGTGGTAGACATTTAAAACGAAAAACAAAATAATAATAATAATAATAATAATTGTTTCTAAATATTTATAATTGATATTCTTAAATTCCCACTTTTTAATATTTTTCCAGTCGTTAAAAATTAATCTTTAGAACTTCTATATTTAGAAAAAAAAAAACTATTTTAAAATTAAAATTTTTGGGGACGTTCCAAACAAACAAAAAACTTTTCACTTTATAGGATTAGACGTTGGAATTGTTTATTTTTAAATTCAAATTTTACATTCAACCAATAGTTGTCCAGAATCGGAGCTCCTCATAATCTTATTCGTCAATTCCATTCGGCCAATGAACAATCACGGATCAAGCATTTCGTCTGCCAATCGCAGACGTCCAAATATATTTATTCAAAAAACAAACAAACAAACAAATTTCTGTATGTTTATACCGATCCGATCTTTTCTAATGTTAATGGTCAGTTTTCATTCATATTTTTATCGCGATTATCATCGAACGTTTCAAAAAAAAAAAAAAAAACAATTCAAAAAGTCTATATTGGAAGAGATTTTCAGTCAAACAAAACGAGATTTTCCACGTGTATTCTTACCGTTGGTCAAATCTTAGTGTCTGTTTTTGGAATTCAAACAGTTTTTCACTCTTTCTATTCATATACAAAAGAAAGAAAAAAAAATTTGGAAACGAAATAAAATATCCTTTTTATCATTTCTGGTGTTATTTCTTCAGAGTTTACGACCTCGTCTACCGTAAGACACGATAATTTATAACAATATTTACGCATCTCGTAACGGAATAAAAGAAAAATTAACTCTTTAGTATCTTCTAGAGATGGCCGTGTAATTAAAACTGTAATTACGGGTATAAATTTAATTAAAATCGACCGAGCCGTACACTCCAACTAATACTACTAATAGAATGGATTGAGAGGACGCCATACCCCGTCAGAAGGCAGAGTAGCTTTATTCCGAGAGGTTGGAAGTTAATGCCCGACTTTTAGGTATTTTATACACATACTAGTAAATTAAATAAGTATTAAATAATAATATAGAATAGGCCTAAGTAGTATAACAAAATGGTGGCCTAAAAGTAACTTCCGCCCTCTTCTGTTTCCGTGGAATAAAGCTACTCTGTCTACTCGTGTGGCGTACAGATCGGTTATGACGTGTAAAATAATAATATAGTTTTGTTCGTCTCGTATCTGGTGATCGCTGAAAGGACCTTTTAATCATAGACTTACAATGATACAGCGGGTGGGGAGGTGGAGTGACGATATATCCTACACTATGCCTTCACTATATAATTTTATGTAGTGTAGGCATAGTGGCAGAACAAGTGGTGTATACGTACAGGTTGGAAAAGAAAGTCACTTTGGGTACATTCTATATTCTGTAGCAGGATAGTTAATTGGCTGGTGTCGGGAACACATTAGACCAGGGGGAAACAGATTGTGTGTTACGCGCACGGCCACCATCTTATGGCGGCCATATTGAATGCAACTCCGAAACTGTAAATGGGAAGGGGGTGGTGTGACACATCATTTAGGGTCATACTTTCACAAGGAATTGATTGCCGAAAGATTTTATTGACCTACCTCGAACTGTTAGTCACGTACGTTATACGATGTGCTGAATGTACAGTACATTCTTTGCGTACATTATACTCTGTAGGCGGGGTATTAAGTAACTCTTTTCCATCTTGTGGGCATTATAAGTATCTATAATCGTGGGTTCGACCGGGCCCTTAAGGAGGACGGCTTATCGGGGTCTTACCGCCCACGAAAAATTCCACCGTTACTCTTAGTATAGACGTTATCGCGTCTGACATCGAACTGATGAAGATTCTTGAATAATACGAAGGTGGCCGATGGTATAAAATCATTAAACACTGGTCGCGCCCGATCGACGGGCGAGTTTTCCGTGTATTCTTCACGTGTCTAACACCTAAATAGAGGCCAGTTTCCGCAAAAAGTTCTTCCCTTGGCAGATCATACGTGTGTTCAGTTACCTGATTTCATAAAAACAAACTAAATTATACAAAGCGAATATTAAATGTAATCAATAATATAAAACCGAAAAAAAATTTTTAAACCTAAAGAAAAAATCCAGCAACGAGTTGCTTAACTTTTCCGGCAACATTTGGTGCTGCCATCTATTATATTTTATTAGTTAAAAACGTAAGTTTTGTTTTTTATTATAAAATGGCCTCAAATCTTGAAACTCAAATTTCGTCCACTTCTAATTAAGATAGAAGGCCGGAACTTTGAGGACCTACCAAGTCTGGTGGTGATGTATTTTAAGGTTCGTCAATATAAACAAAACATGACAATAAAAAGCGCTTTTTAAAATTATTTAAACCATATAAAAATTATTTTCCTCAAATTTAATTTCACAAACTGATTATAAATGCTTTTGGCTCGAATAAAATCAAAAATTTGAAGCAAATTTAGCATTTAATTTATTATTATTATATAAAATGGACATTGTAAAGTCCTATCGGGTTATAAAAGAAAGGTTTCCCACAGGAACCCTGTGGGAAACCGCTAAGAGGGCCTCTTTTAGCAAGCCCATTATAGGTTCGACCAGGCCTACACCAGCCAGGTCGGGTGGTGAGGAATGGACCATCCCCGAAAAATTCCTGGGGATTTTTAGACTCCGAGCACAGCTACTTCATTCTGGACCTGGCCAAACCATAATGGGCTTGCTGAAAAAAAAAAAAAAAAAAGAAGTTTGTTGTCCACAGGGCAGAAAGAGTTTTGAAAAAGCGGCGTTGCTGCGTAAGTTAAATTACTGAAGACCTGTTTAAGTAATTTTCACTTTCAAATGAAAATTTGTAGATAGATTTTTATATAAATCAGATTTAACAGAAGTTAAACAGAATGGTTGTTGATACTATAAAAGTAACATCGAAGCAGCCAAAGCCATCATCCGTATTTTTCGCTGTCACAAATTTTACAAATACAGTACATTGATACTTGTGGCGACAATACTATAAGTATTTCAATTATTATAGCATCGGGTATATCAATACCCGCTGTATATTTTAAAATAGTAATTACTAGAAGTATTGTACGCAAAAATTGAAACAAAATTCTTCAAGTGTAAAAATATGGAAAGCCGGATGATCGAGGTCGGTTATCGAAGACACGGCATCTAATCCGAGCGGAGAACACGAGGTATTTTTCATGGGCAAACTCCCCTGGATACGTCGGGGCCCCGCTCTGTACCACGTGGTCGCACCGTTGTGGGCCCGGACGAACCCACGATGGGCGTGGAACAGTCTTTCTCTCTACCCAAAGAAGTAGCGCCAAAAGTTCACAAGATTAAAAAAAAAAAAAAAAAAATCGAAACCCCGTAAATTAATTTTTTTCGGGAAATGACTAAAATTAAAAAATATCTTTAATAATATGAACGATTATTTTAAAACCATTAAAATCAATTTAAATATAANCTGTATATTACATATAGCTTATGTGAGTAGTAGACTATAACATATAAGTGCTTGTCTGAGTACACTTAATGATAATTGCTTAACAATGTTTTTCTGTAAACATATCATCCCCATTGTTAAGTAGCATATATGCTTAAAAGTGTTAAAAATAATTATTTTTTAATATGTATATATAAAGCTTAACACAAAAATCTACTTCAGTATTATCTTGATGTTCATTAAATGCTTTCTAATGAGAAATATAGTCGAAAAATTAGTTAATAAACATTAAACATCTTTATATAAAAAACACTAACTAAAATAGTTTATAATATATATTTGTAAGAACACGGAGTAATTTAAGTTCTAAAAATAAATAAAATAAATATATATTTTTTAATTGTTAACGAATTAAGGGTATAAATCGTGTTGACAATGTTTGTGTTAGCCGAAATGAAAGACACGGTGCGTATTCCCCCTTGGCTGTTTCATTTAGAGCAAAACATTGCTATCGAAAAGGAACTAAATAGAAAATTAGCTAATAAGGTAATCTACATTATTTTGTGCACGTGATTATTATTATTAGTATTTGTTGTGTGGGAGCATCTTTTATATACAGCAACAACAAAGTTCTTACACACGTTACTTAAAAGTTATTTCTATACACTTTTCTATTCTCTGCATATATCTAGTCTAGAAATCTTTCAGTTTGATGGTTTGAATTAAAAGTCTAGCTGTTTTTAGATTTTGCTTGGTGTAGTTGAGAAATGTTTTTACAGTACAATCACTCCTGACAAAAGACTATAAGCTTAAATACAGTAATCTGTCTTTTCTCTATGGTGTTATCACTAGTATAAACACAACTCTAGGATACTTTAAAACAAATAGCTTATCAAAACATTGCTAAATAAGAAGGCTTATCACATAAATTATTCAAATATAACTTCTATTAATATGGGAATGCATTTAGGGTGCTCGGAGCACTCGTCGGTCCGTTTAAAGAGTAGACGCGTGGCAGTAAATACAATAAATATCTAAAATATTGTAACAAAACAAACTTTATAGACTGATATCAAAATAACTCGGTTTACTGTGTATACAATTACGTAAAATACAAAATTAAAACTAATTAAAATTGTACAATACAATAATAAAACTGATCGATGGTTAATTTAATATTTTATATAATTGTATACACAGTAAACCTAGTTACTTTGATATCAGTCTATAAAGTTTTTGTTACAATATTTTAGATATTTATTGTGTTTACTGCCACGTGTCTATTCTTTAAATAGGCTGATGATGGTCTGAGCACCCTAAATGCGTTCCCTTATTAATAAAAGTTATATTTTGAATAATTTATGTGATAAGCCCTTCTCATTTAGCAGTGTTTTGATAAGCAAATACACCTACGATTGCCGTAAATGATCGTGCTATATTTTTGATATATTATATATCCAAAATATAGCCCGGCAGTTGTAGGTGTATTTGCTTAAGATATCGGGTTTATGATTGATATGTATGTTTTGATAAGCTATTTGTTTTAATTGAACATTTTGGCTAAAAGCATACTTAATTTAGTTTAGAATACAGTCTCGTGCATAGTGATTCTGTAATCACTAATTTTTTGTTTGATGTAAGTAATGCCTCTTATTTGATAAGACATATTTTGGAAAATAATGAGTGTGAGTTTTGCATCTTATTTAAGAATAGATTTTACTATGAAAGTCCATTTACTTGATGTTTATATTACAGTTTATACATTACAGCATACTACAATTTAATCAAATTATGTCGATTGAAATCGTATCAAAATTTGAACCCAGCCTCTTTCATAAAGACAAAAAAATCTTTGTTACTGGAGGTGTAGAAGTGGAAAAATATATCTTAATCTTAAAAACGAATGTAGAGAATAAATTTAGCCAAGACTTGTATTTATTTGGTCATAATACATTTTGTTGTTCTACTGTACTTACAGGAATTAAAATGATCTTAAACTCATTAGAGACTTTGTTCCTCTCATTTTTCTCAATGACGTATTAAAAAATCGATTATTGGTTAATAATTTTGATGTTTTTTTATGACATCAAGTATTGCATATTTTTTTCTAAATTAGAGTCTTACAGTTAAGTGTATGTCATGTTAAAAATACAAAATTATGTATCAGTAAGGAATAAAATAACAAAAATTATTGATTTATAAATGCCATTGAAAGTATTTCAAACACTAAACAAAATAAAAATTTATCAAAAATTTTGCTGTCATTTTCCACTGTCAATTTCATATCACTCGTATTCAAAACTATTGGCTATCTCATTTTATAATACAAAATGGTATGGATATGTGTAGATTAACAATGTTCTGCTTAATGTACAGTCTAGCAGTAAAGTGGGTGATTATAAATAGGTAATTATTAACTTTTGAATATTTTTAAACAACAGTTTGCCATTATGTTTCGTAGATGACATGATGCGAGTGATTCTCATTTATGTGCAAACACTGTGTCTTCAAAGTATGTCACGCATAGAGTTGTGCAATATATTTTTGGTTATGTTGATTGCATAATGAATTTTTCCCATAAGAGTTTCAATATTTTGCTGATGATCATATATAGTACCACATTCTTTATCTACAAGGCAAAAATTTCATGTAATTAACAATACTCAAGAATATGTTGTACCACTCTATGTATCACATACTTTTCAGACATGAGGAGTGTTTGCACATGAATGAAGATCGCTTATATCATCTTCAAAACATAAATGGCAAACTGTTGTTTGAAATCTTGTACATGAAAATTTGTTTTTACATATTCAAAAGTTAATAATTCTATTTGTAATTGTTCTTTTTCTGTCAGACCCTGTACAGTGAAGGTCCTATAAGATTAAATTGGAGCTAAAGAATTTTTGACCATCTGTACCTTTTCTGTATATTACATATAGCTTATGTGAGTAGTAGACTATAACATATAAGTGCTTGTCTGAGTACACTTAATGATAATTGCTTAACAATGTTTTTCTGTAAACATATCATCCCCATTGTTAAGTAGCATATATGCTTAAAAGTGTTAAAAATAATTATTTTTTAATATGTATATATAAAGCTTAACACAAAAATCTACTTCAGTATTATCTTGATGTTCATTAAATGCTTTCTAATGAGAAATATAGTCGAAAAATTAGTTAATAAACATTAAACATCTTTATATAAAAAACACTAACTAAAATAGTTTATAATATATATTTTTTTGTAATTTTTGTTTCTATAAGATTTAATATTCAATAAATGTTACAAAAATTTATGTTTTAGGTGATGATGAATGTTGGTTTATGCATTGCATTGTTCGATATTACAAAATTAGAAGAATCGTACATATTTCCTGGAGACGGAGCATCTCACACTCGAGGTAATATCACTTGTTTTTAATTTTATTATGATTTTAACGAATAGTTTGGTATTTTTTATTTTTAAAGTATAAATTATTCTGTATTTTTTATAACTTGATAGCAAGAAAAGCATCTTATTTATTCCGTAAAATAAATTTTATCTTTATGTAGTTTGTTATTGGACTTGCAGAAAAGTGAGTAAATATAATGTTCAAAGGCAATGGGAAAATATTTGAATATTTCATGGATTTTTAAATAAATAAACTTTCATAGTGATGAGACACAGCTTTAGTAGACATTTTTTCCCTCTTTGTCTGTTAAATTGAAGGTCTGTTGTACTACAAACAATAATATGTAAGTGTATGTTACCTGTTTAGTCTAAAAACATCAATAGTTTTTATGTTTCAAGCCAGAAATTCTCCTATCAAATATATTGCCTTATAAGTCTTCCCATTTGAATAATTGTATGATTGTAAAATGTCTTATATGTTTCAACACGACTGCCTTCTAACATCGATATAATAATAAAATTCTAATTACTTCTTGCTTTCTGTCATAAATACAGAAATATTATTACTTAAAACACATTCATTTTATGTTGCTTTGATCAAATTTACAATTCCTTAAAAATTAATGTGGTGTTTATGTCGGAAAATGAGAATCGTTAGATCAATGACTTAAACAGGGCTTCTTAAACTGAGGGTCATAACCCCAAATTGGGTTCTGTAACTGAATTAGGGGGTTGAGAAAAATTTGACATTTTGTGCCATGTGAAGTGGCATTTTTGGATTGATGATTATACAAATCAAATATCGATCGCCTCTGAAAAACATTGAAAATACCTTGCATCATGCAGTATCAAATTTTCAGCTAAGATATAATTCTTTATGTAAAAATAAACAACACGTCAATCTCATTAGTATGCAAATTTGCTTTTGTCTTTAATAGACAGCAATGAATGGTCAAATATTTTGTATATCAAAGAATTCTTTTGGAATAAATTATGATTTATTATTAGTAAGTGATTTTATTTGTATGTCATTACCTATTACAGTACACAGGGTGATTCAGAACTCGGACAAACTTTAAGGGGTGATAGAGCACACGACAAAAACATTTTTTGCATAGGAAAGTATGGATACAAGGGATGCATTGAGGAACAAATACAAGAAATAACACATGAAAGGAAACATAAATTGTTTACTTACAGCATCATTGACAAGTGTGTGTCATTACAGCATTGTTTACAATAATGCTCAAAATTGCATCCACCAACAGCAATACATGCTTGGCAGTGTCAATAGAGTGATTGGCGTACAGTTTCAAAAATGCCAGGTATTTCTCATCCATGTGAGCAGCAATGGATATTCGAGTGATGAAGTCTTCAACACAGTTGACTGGATTCTTGTAAATGAGGACCTTCAAATGTCTTCATGAGAAGTTTGATGCAATTTATGTTTCCCTTCATATGTTATTTCTTGTCTTTTCTCCTAATGCATCACTTTCACCCATACTTTCCTATACAAAACATGTTTTTGTTGTATGCTCTACCACTCCTTAAAGTTTGTCCCACAAGTTCTGAATAATCCCCTATATCTATATACCAGGAGTTACGTAAAATATTCTCGGATAAAAAGGAGCTGCAAATAGAAAAGTTTAACAAGCCCCGACTTTAAACAATTTATGATTTAAACAAAAGTTTTCTGTTAGAAAGCAAACATGCCAGATTACATCAAAACAGATTTTAAATAACCTGAGCTGTATCTCATAATATTTAAAACATGTATGTTCAAACGTAAAGTTAAATCATTGGATTATGTTTAAGCTCTACTTTCATAACAATTTTTTTGATTAAAGTACCAATAAATCCAAGTAGAAACAATGATAACTGCATATATTTTTCTTAAATGAGTAAAAATTAATTTGTTTCCAATTGCAATTATAATTACAATGTATTAATGAGTTTTAACTTGTAAAGAAGCTAACATAATTACATTTGTCAGTGCCTGCCTGGGTAGAGTTCTGGATTTTTTTGTGGGTTTAATGCCTAAATAGGAACAAGTTTCCCTTTGATATTAATGGTATACAAATTTGTTCTTAAGTTATATGATTGTTTACAAGTCGTGAATAAATTATCAGTTAGAAAATATTTGCAGAACTTTTTAAAGTCATTTTTTCAATGTCGGGGAGTCATCAAACTTTTGTACACATAACTAAAGTGGAGGGGTTTACCAAAAATACATCACTCGATGCAATGGGAAAGAAGGGTCAAAGGTGACTCAAAAACTGTACTTTAAATTTGGATGGTCTCTATAATTATTAATTATTTGAAAATTTATATTTGCATTTAATTTTAATTTTAATGTTACATATCAAGAGTTTTAAATTGCAAAGAAATTTATTATATACATTTTTAATTTCAGTTCATTTCAGATATATTGTTTTCCGCCCATTTCTGGATGAAATATTAGTAGGAAAAATCAAAAACTGTAGTCAGGATGGAGTACACGGTAAACATTTAAAATATTTTCTGTATTAATGTTATTGCGTACAGAAAACAATATATATTTGTTTTGTTTTTATTTTGGGACCAAACTTACGATTTCTGGTACCTTTTCCTTCATCAGAAACATTCAGAAACATTTTAATTGTTTCTGATGAACACAAATCATATTACGGCAGGACTTCCATCAAATTGTAATATGCTTAATCAGCCATATGTTAAAGCAAGTGATCGGTATTGTTATATCTTCCAAATTAGTCTGTCTGGAAATATTGAACAGAGATCTGGTAGTACAACTGGTAAGCAGAAGTAAAGAGTTTGAGTTGGACTCTGGGAAATCTTTTCTTTCAGGATATTCCAAATTAAATTTATTTATTTCTAATGATTAAATTTGACACAAGACGGCAGCTTACCATCTATCTCTACTACAAGTTACTTCGTATCTTAGCAACTGATTAGTCACGTTATAGCCAATTTGTAGTCTGGCTGTGTCGTTTGAAGTTAAAATGCTTATAATAAAATATATATAGTGAAAAAGAAAATTTCAGCAGCAGGCACAAAGTGAGAAACAGTTGGAAAATGATAAACAGAAGAGAGAATGTTTACGTACATAATTAAAAGAAGAATAAATTGAAATTCGGACATGAAAATAATTTAAACAACTTGACTGTACATTATGGATCACTAATTATATACTTCCTATGTCTGTAAAGTATTATAATTTTCTAGAAACTTAAGTTTATATTAAATGTGAATTGTCTGTTATTACTGATATCGCTTGGATTTCTTTAAAAACATAACTAAGGTTAAATGTAGATAAATTTAACTAAAAATTACATGTAATAGATGTAATTTATTATGTGTACAAGACCTACCAAGTGCTTCATTTTCTTTGAGTTAAAAAAAATATTCCGGACGTTTGAGTTAGAGAAGTTTTACTGTAATTACGTTTATATAATCGTAAAACACATTGCTTTATTCAGGTAGACACTTCCAAATACATTGTGTACATAAAATAACTGCTTTAGCATACCTCTCAGTCATTTAATAGATCAATCAATTAAAATCAAAGTTCAATTTTTGAATAGAAAACTTGACAAAGATCATTGAAGATGATTGAAAAGTTAGTTTAATAAACATAGTTGTTGCTGTACAAGATTGTATGTAGTTGATTGAGTATATTGTTTCCAATAAATCAAATGCTTTTAACACTGTGCTTCATCCTTGGGTTTTTACCATCCTTAAAAATACCAAATTCTTCTTATAAAACCTTTTTCTTTTAACCCACAATTACTATTATTTCCAAAATAAAACTCGAATAAAGGGGATTTAATATAAAAAATTTGGTAATTTTTTATGGATGGTAAAACTTTGAAGATGGAGCACAGCTCTGAAAGTGCTTGGTTTATAGGAATTTATGTATTTGGAAGTGCTTTTCTGAATAAAGCAGCATGTTTTATGATGTCTAATTGAGAATCAGAGTGGCGCTTTTGTAATATTTATTTCACATTAGGATTATAATGTTTTCTAGAAAAATAAACCATACATTTAGTTATTGTCCAATTGTAAATGGTTATGTGTTAATTTAAATTCTTAAACATCTAAAAAAGTATCCAATTTAGAATGGTTGGATGGAATTACCTGCTAGCACTCGTTTATTCTTCAAGAATTGCAAGCTCAAATTCCATCCAAAGCTGTTTTTTTCTTAGCATTTTTAAAATATGTACTTTTTGCACTGCCGATGCTTAGTTTAATCATAAATAAAAATTTTATGTTTTATCCTATANAATTAAAAATTGCAGTCCAGCATTGTGACAATGTCACAATAAATAATTGCTTGTTATTTATTTTTTTAATTTTAACAAGAAATTTCAACATCGGTATTGTTTTACATTTCTATGTTGTATTACTTATTTAACAATTAAATTTTTTGCATCGTGTCTCGGGGCCCACTAAAAGTGACAGACTCTGACTCGAGCTCTATTAGTTTTTATACAGATCTGCCACCTGATGATATCTTAATTCCCGCAGACTCGCTACAGCATCCTTCCCAATTGTATCCTTATTTTTATGTTTTTGTTTATTTTAAATTTTGATTATATTTGTATTTTCAGGAATAAAATTATTAGCATTGTATCAGTTATTATATAAAAGTGTATTTTAATTATAATATATATATAAGTTGATTATCTATAAAGACCATTTCCCACTTGTGCAGAATAATGGCAGAAAATAGAGTTTTCGTGTCATTTCATGACGGAAAAATGCCGCCACTTCAATTCAACTTTGTCTTAACTTTTCTGTTGCAGTAAAAATCCACAAGTGAATATTTGACTAATTGCATTGTTCTGGGTTGTTAATTTTCACGTGTTAATGCAGCTGTTAACATAACACAAAACAGAAAGTTCTTTCTGAATATTGGAATACTTATTCGACAGTCAAAATGGTGTGCTAAAAGACTTCTGAGAGAAACTTACAAAGCAAAAACTATGTCAATGGATTTTCTGCTGCATTTATCTGCAACGATATTAACCTCGATATTTCTCTCTCTATGGCATAAGACGGAAACTATCAATAACTCAAAGTGGAAAGAATAAAAAAAATTTTTTTGTGTTACAGAAATTACCATTCCTGTAATCAAACAAACAATTTGATTAGACCAGAGATTTATGGGGGACACTTTAGTTAAGGTGGACAGAGTGGGTTGATTTTCTCAAAATTTTACACTAATAAAAACACAAGTATCAATTTTTAATTTGCCATCACTGATAATTTGTTAATTTTTTTGCTTTTTCTGTCTGGGGAAAGAAGTTTGTTACACAAGTTTGATGTATACAGTTTTGTTTTATTTCTTCCAATGTACGTAATTAAATGTTTGATTCTGTTTCAAGTTCGTCTCAATGTGATTTTAAATCGGCTCCTTGAAATTTCAACAGAAATCAAACTTATTTCTTAATCAACACAAAATAAGTTTGCTGAAGTCCTAGATTTTCAGTTGTCGAAACAATTCAAAAGTATTTTAGTGAGATACAGTGTTAACAAAGTTATAAATTACATATATACAAAGTTGCATAGGAGACCTATAAGTCGTCCATTTAGAACTAGTTAACCGTACACTATTGCATACAACTTGCAGGTCTCTTATGCAATATTGTATGCATAACTTTAACATCATTACAAATTTCTCACTACACAGTAACTTTTCAGATACCACATATTAAGTTTAAATAGAGTTAAATCAGATTGAAAATAAAATTCGATTTAGTTAATGAAGTTTGACTTATCGAGAGTTAACAGTACTAATTTCAAGAAAAGAATTTTTTAGAAAGTTTTACAACTTGTTACCATAATTTATAGTAATAGTTATTTGAAACATTACAAAATGAAGTTATACCAAAATATAAATCACTTTTATTGTAAGATTTTGGTTGCAGAAAGGAATCGTGAGTGATATTTTCAAGAATTTGTGGACTGTTTAACAGTATCGTTTATTTAATTTAAAGTTTAATCTAATAGACATTAAATACTTCTTTAATAATAGAATAGTGATGAGGTAGAACAAGTCTGGTTCTGGGAATATGAAAGTGAAGATAATAAACACAAATTATTTATGGATCCAGGCGAACAAATCAGGTATTTATATATATCATTAAGTTATTGATTGTGTTTAATATTGATTTTAATAAGTTTTACTTTAATGACTGTATTCGAAACCAAGGATTAAGAGTTAGAAGTTAACCGATTACCTTACTTTTAGCACATAGATGCTTATTGGTTTTAATTCTAACTCTTGATCCTTGGTTTCGAATACAAACATAAGTGTGTTTTATTCTATTAAATTTTCTTAAGTTTTTATTTTTTTTTAAATTTGATTTCTAACAATAAAATGACAAACAGTTAAATGCATACAGTACATTAATATGTAGTGTTTATTTTATCATAATATGAAAATGATACCTTACACTTCAGATTTACTTGAAGGTTTTATTGATGCAATGATCGCTGGAATATATTGTCGGGCAAATCGGCTACAACTTGCATTATACTATTTTATTAAATTATTTTCAAATATTATTTACACTTTTGTAAAATATTGATTATCATTTTTAAGTGTTTTAATTGGCTAATGAAAAAATTAAGTCATTACATATACAGATATATGCCCCATTTAACGTTAGTAAACTGTTTCTGAAAATCAGATGTACACAAAAACATTGATTGGAATTTTGAATGTATGCTTGTCTATTTAAGACATTGTTTATTAATAGGACTTATTACACTGGTGTAGTTTCCATTTAGCAAATAGAGGAGATTTCAGTCAAAAAAATCAAAACAATATATCTTTATTTTCACTTGTTATAACATTAATTTCATACTATTAGTAATGTTTATATTTTCATTTTTTAATCTATTTAACAATTCATCAATATTTTTCAAACTATATCTTAATGTATCTAATAAATTTAACTTGCTTTCTAAACCAAGGATCCTATTAATAAACAAAGTCCAAAGCAGACAAGTATATAATCAAAAATCAATAAGAGTAAGGACATAGAAACAAAAAGAATTAACATTGATTGGAAGCTTAGCTTTCATTATTTAAATGGAAAAATTATAATGATTGCATTATCAGTTCAAAGCTTCTAACCATTCTCTAAAATATAACTAAAACGCAGTAAAAACTATGTATACATGTAATAAATTATCATATTAGGATGTAAAAAGTTTCAAATATCACTTCTCAATCACAAAAACACTAATATGGTTGTTAGCAAACATTTGTTTTGTATGCGGCGGTACAAAACAAACAGTATATGGGGTGGGACAATTTTGGGCATCCGATCGCACTTGATAGAGGAAGAAGAATGAAAAGATAAATACTTTAAATAAAGTAAAAATTTTAATTCTAATACAATAGTAAAAAAAAGACTAAGGCGTAGAAAGTTAATACATACAAATGAAAAGAAATAACGAAAAAATTGTCTAATTTATATTTATGGACAACCCCTTATATTTGACTTTCAACTTTTGTAATTTTTTATGTATTAAGTTAAACTTGAATGTTAAATGTAAGTTTTTGCAATTGTTGTAGGTATTGGTATTTATATAATAGTGGCCGAAGAGGGTCTTAGTGAAGACCGAAATGCATCCCACAAATAAAATTAGTCTTTTATTGACGTGATCTTGATTTTCTAACACTTCAATACAGTTTGATAAGCCTCGTATACCTCCACCAATTGGTAGTTTGAGATAATTACTGTATGTAATTCATTAGAGGCAAGAAGTTTATAACTATATTCTAGTAAAATTAATATTAAATGAAATACACTATTCACATGAAATTTATTTATTACGTTTTTTTTTTTTAAAGATGATGTCGTATTTCATTTACTTATTAATGTTTCTTAATCCCTGGCCTGCTTATTCGTCACACAAGTCAAAAAATCTGTTTTGGATTGCACGTCAACATTGTTTCTAATGTATAAAACGTTTCACCGTGCATAGGCGCAGTGAAGCATTTGATACAGTGTAAGCTCGTGACTCATTAATCTTGCTTTTCTTCTTGTAAAGTAATAAATAAAACTTAACACTAGTGCCAGTAGTGAGATATTTGATAGTGACACTACAGAATATTACTGAAAATTTACACTCTGAATTTGATTTAGGTTAATTGATATCTCCTGTTATACAGTATTTGTAAAATATAACTGAATGGTTAAGCTATGGTTTTTTAAAAAATTTAACTTTACAATAAAAATATTGGAGTCAGAGACAAAATTTTTTTATTTATTTAATTTTTGATTAAAACTGTGTTAGTTTTGAGTGTATTGGATGTAAATTTAGAAACACTGCATCAGTCTGTATTTTGCTTCTGCTATACAATAACTAAACGTACTTGCATTGGGGAATAGGTAGGATACCGGATTTTACTGACTTATTATGGGTTTCTATGGCTTGTTAAAGTCGAATGTTTATAATATAAACATCTTGTAACCTTGTAGTCTAACAGCATTACTTGGAATTTATAAAGTGTTCTTTTGGTTTGATTTAAACAAGTAGTGGGCTATTTGTTTGATTTAAACAAGTAGTGGGCTATTTGTTAATTTGGATACTGTGTGCTCCAAAACTTTGGATGGGGTAAACCGTATCTTGGATACAATGAAAGATGAATGGCATAGTTTAAATTACAAAGTCATAGAGCATTTCGAGATCAGACAAAATATTTTTGTTTGCTTTAAAATATTCAAAGGGGTGTCATTTTAAACCAAAATTGTTTTAAAATGTTTGCTTATATGATCTGTAGATTCCAAAGATGCTACTGTATTGTTTATGACAGTTAATGTGGCAGTTTATGGTTCTTGGGTATTGGGGATCAAATCTGGACGGCTCGAAAAAACTTTGGGAATTTTTTGGGAGATGGTCTGTCCATCTACGTTGGGCCCATTTGTCGTCACCCAGTCACCTCATACTGGGCCTGGTCAAACTTGTAATGGACTCGTTAAAAGTGCCCTCTTAATGCCCATGAGGTGGAAAGGGTATGAAAAAAAAGTATATTTTTAATTTAAAACAAATGTGAATGAAAAATCTTGACATTTGTGTATGCAATTGTCAGGTAGCAAGAAAAGAGAATTTTACTTATAACTATATTTATTATACTACTTAATTTTTGTTTTTTTTTTTTTTCATATTAGAAGTTCAGCTGTTGATTCCTGTCTTAATTATTACTTTTGAATAATTAAAAAAAAACTTTAAGTGATAATTTCATTTTACAAACACTAACAAATTTGTAATTGAATTGATGGTTTTATTATAATTATAAATTTAATAATTAAAAAGTAAAAGCATATTTAACAATAAAAACATAATATACAAAAAGTAGTTTTACTGACTTATTATGGGTTTCTATGGCTTGTTAAAGTCGAATGTTTATAATATAAACATCTTGTAACCTTGTAGTCTAACAGCATTACTTGGAATTTATAAAGTGTTCTTTTGGTTTGATTTAAACAAACAAAGAAGCCTGAAGTAAGTCGGCAAAAGTAGTTTTTGTATATTTTTTATTATTAAATATGCTGTGTATTTTATTTACAGTGTTGCTTTTTGAATTTAAATTTTATTCATTATGTAAATTTTTGCAATTTGAAGGATTTACTTCAATCTCACGACGACTTATGTGCAATAATTGACAAAAATGTTACATACCAAGAAAGAGTGAAAGTGATGTTGGAATTGAATGAAAGTTTATTAGTGCAAATGTAATGACAATGGTAATAAGTGGTTACAAAGGGGCTGTCCATAAATGACGTCCACACTGGAAGGGAGGAAGGGAGTTAAGACAAGTCAGACAAAGTCGGACAGGGGGGGATGGGTTGAGCTTCGGTAGACATCCATTTATTTCATTAAATTTTATACATTTTATTACATTTATTTCAAAATTTCTTATATGTTTCATTTCTACTTATGATATTTATCATTTGTAAAGTGATAAAGGTTTTAAGGGGGATTAGGTTTTGTTGGACATCCAAAGAGAAAAGGGTTATGGAAACTTTGACAAACTGGGACATGAGAGGAAAGGAGAGTAAAAATTTCAAAAAAATTGTAGACATAATTTATGGACAACTCTAAAGAGTCAATTATCTGTGAAACAATGGAACAAGTTAAAGGAACCATTAGTGCCTTATAGGATCTTCTCTTGCCTGGATACATGCAATGATACAGTCAGTAATGGAGTTCTATTGACTCTATATGATATCCTGTGATAGATTTGCCCACAGATGTTATAACTGCCACTCCAGATACTTCATGCTCTTGGATGACCAAAGCTGGCAACCTATCTGGTCCCATAAATGCTCGATGGATAATAAATTTGGAGAATGGACAGGACAAGGAAGTATGGCAACGTAATACAGTCATTCCTGAAATCCCTAGCTGTTTATGGCTGAGTGTTATCTTGACAGAAAATGAGTGTTTACAGTCATGTCACGAAAGACAACATATGAGGATGCAGTATTTTCCGAATGCACAACTGTGTTATCAATGTCTCTTGTACAACTGCTAAAGGTGATTTCCATACACGAAAGATGATTTCCAGACCATCATGCCATCAGTGGGAACAGTGTGCCATTCAGCAGTTAAGACAGGATTGAAGTGCTCATCAATGGTCCTCTACCCTCTAATATGGTAGTTGACCATTATTAAACAGAACAGAATTTGTAGCTAATGCCCATACATACATTGCCCGTTTTTAGAAGTCCATGTTTATCTATCATGACACCACTGCAAATGAAGCTAATGGTAGGATATGCATTCAAATTTGTCTCTACTGGTCACTTGCAAATGATATGTGAAGAGACAGAATTTTATAGCAAGCCTTCTCACTTGTCTCTGGATTGTGGACAAAGATGTCATTTCAGCTGTTTGTTGTTATGTCATGATCAGTCATTTCTCCTGGTGATCTGTCTGCGGCATTCAGAGCTTGCCTGCCATATATGTTTGTTATGATATATCCACAATCCCTATACCTGTTCACAGTCAGGTTGGAATGCCAGATGATAGGCAATTCAGTAAAACAGCCATCCTCAGTCAGATGAAGTGGCGTTTCTCAAACTCCATCAGCTATGCATAATGTTTTAAATAGGTATACCTGGCATTTGAAGAACTCCAAATAACAGGCACACTGAAGATTCTGACACACGGTGAACCTCTGCAAGCCTTTTTTATAGGATACTGGTTATCAATTTTAAGGAACTCTGGTGGCATTACCCAGCATGCAGTTGAATCACAACCATTAATCATTATATAGCTGTCTGAGAATAATAGGACAATTCTATCTGGATGCAAATTTTTTGTAAATTAATATGCTTAGTTATTAGAGCATATAAAAATAAATGAATGTTTAATTATTAAAAATTAATGAAATTGCTTCATTCATCTGAAATAGAAGACAGAACCAATGCATAACAACCCAATGCAACAACTTTATTAAGATTTTATAATAATGATATGCATTTTGAGTGTCTTTAACAGTCCTCTTCAGTCATTAATCTGTATAAATAAATACATTTATACTATTATGACTGTTTATTATCCTTTCTTAATCTCTAGAAGGTAATTAGAAAGATGAAAATTGAGAACAGATACGGAAAGCTTAGGGTCCAGAGATCTAACTATATACGAACTTCCAGTCTGGACCAGAAGTCCAGTCATTGTCAAGAAAACCAAAATTTTCTTGACAATGACTGGAATAACTCGATTGTTATTAGGAGAAGTGTGATATACAGGGGAAAACACTACAAAAATCCAGACAGATATGTAAACCTAGTGGCCAGATACCCCGATTAACTATACAGGAACTAACAGTCTGGAGTAGAAGTCACATGATTTTTTTAATTAAAAAATAATTAAAAATTGCAGTCCAGCATTGTGACAATGTCACAATAAATAATTGCTTGTTATTTATTTTTTTAATTTTAACAAGAAATTTCAACATCGGTATTGTTTTACATTTCTATGTTGTATTACTTATTTAACAATTAAATTTTTTGCATCGTGTCTCGGGGCCCACTAAAAGTGACAGACTCTGACTCGAGCTCTATTAGTTTTTATACAGATCTGCCACCAAGTAAATATGAAAATTTCATACATTTTACATTATTAAATGTTAATACTAAATCAAAATTCCTTTCTGTTAAATTTTTATTTTCAGATAGAATGAAAAAGCTCTTAATATTTTAAAAAGGGTAAAGAAACACACTGAATATAATGACACACACTGCAATTCAATCTTATTGAAAAGTTCTTTTAGTGTAAATAAAGAGTTTGTTATAATTTTAGCCTTGTTGTTGCTGTTCCAGATTATTTTTCTAAATTATCCAAGCAACATCTGGTTGTTTGTTATTGGATCTAAATTTTGTACTTTAATATTGTAATTCTTTATTTAAACAGTAGTAGAATAAATAAATTTCTTTGAAGATAAATTGAATAAGTATATAATTTTTTAAATCAAATAAACAATTATTTATTGTGGTCATAATGCCAGGCTGCAATTTTTAATTTATGAATTTAAAATATATGTGCTCCATCTCAAATTAAGTGTCTTGCCCCTGTACATCATACTTTTCCTGTTAGCAGTGAAGTCATGCCAGTCATCTATTAACTGCTTTCAGGGAAAAAGTTTTGAATTGAAATAACATGACTTCCAGTTTGTATATAGTTAATCAGGACCTCCAGCCCTAAGGTTTCCATATCTGGTCTTGGATTTCGTGTATCTAACACCATTCTTGAGATTAAGGAGAGCTCGATGGATGACAGTGGGAATTTATACGTCTATAATTTTTTCAAATTGCGTCCCAAATACACATTAATTTAGAACAGAACTAGCAAATATTTGTGTTAATTAATACTAAATATCGTGTGTACAATAAACATATTTTTTGATTATTAACAGTTTTTTCTCTTAGTTCATTCTTTGAATTTTATATTCCTATTTCTGTAACTTTTGAACTCGTTTTTTGATATTAGTACAAGATATAATAATAATAATAATAATAATGCTGTATATCAGTTCAGAGTAAGTTTTCAGTTCAATATAGTTTTAATAGACTATAAAAATATCTTCTTACTCTGAAGATCCTAACTTTAATCTGGAATTTTTACAATTTTCTGAGTGCTCTGGGTCTTATTTGGGTATATTAGGTCTTGTTTCTTACTAATCTAGTCAATCCCATTGTTAGTTACTTTTATAGTGTATAATATGCCGGTGCCTCGTGTCGACAAATTGATTGGTCGGCTATTTATACCAGGCAATGGTGATTAACATAAATCCTGTTTGATTCCGTCTGGAGAGATGTATAACAGTCAAAACTCAACCAAATTTTGTATGCTGACATTTCTAGAAGTACAAAGAGATTTTCCCAGGGAAAAATTTAGTTTAGGAACTTGTCACTTATGGAATTAGTGGAACTGTAAGTGGCAAAAAGATATATAGCAAATGCATAAAGCATTTGTGCTATGGTCAAGTTCTGGATATAAAACTGCCTACGGCATGTGAAATACCATTTGTATTACAGCAGATCAGCAGTGCCTAAATGTGTCTTTCTTGAGAAACTATTAAATGAAAATAATGCCAATGCCATGAGTGGGTTTCAAGAGTTACAAAACCTTACAAAGTTGCACCGGAGCTTTTTGCCATTTTTAGAATTACAAGCTGTAATGGGGGTAGTTTGGAGTTTTTTCTTCTCAGAAATCTCCTATACATAGCTGATCAGTTGTCTAGCATTTTGTTTTATTTAGAAGAACTTTTATCCAGAAAAAAATCATTAACCAATGCTGGACAAGAAGCAAAAATAAAACAAATTTTAAATGGATGGAACACTTGATGCAGTGCACTATAACATGGATGCTTATTTGTAATAAAAAACTTTTTAGTGTATTTCAAAAAAGGACTTCCATGCACATGAGATGGTTTCAGTATCCTTACAATTTATGACTATTCTTTGCAGAAGCTTTGTAGATTTCTAGTCTTTCCGGATGTTTAAGACAGGCCCAGTCTATAACGGGACATAAAATGCAGGCCTCATCGAGAGAGACCCAGACGTCATTTTTCGCAGAGAGAGACTAGTCTTATCTTAAACATCTGGAAAGGCTAGAAATACAAAGCTTCTGCAAAGAACACTGAAGGACTTGAATTTGAATTATGAATTTGAAGAACTTACCATATGATAAGTAGATATGAAGAGTCCTTCAAATAGATAGATAGATAGATAATGAAGAGTAATTAATAATAGGCCCGAAATGTACATATTGGTTTAATAAAATCTCAGTGAACTTTCCTATTGAAAACTATGGTATGATAAGTCCAAATTCTTAGTAAATTCAAAAGTAGCTATTAAGAAAATTAATTAATTAAAAAAAAAAGACAAAAAGCAAATAATTACAATAAAATGTAAGTTAAAGAAAAGTTGACAGTAGATGGGTAGAAACATTTACACATTTCAAAAGTCAGATTATTCTATTGTAATTATTTATGTATTAAAAAAAATTTATATATATATGTGTGTATTAGGTTCAAAGAACGAAAACACTCAATGAGTGCTTTTGTTCTTTTATCCTAAAATATACACACTTATATATATATCTGCCGATTGGTTCGTCCAGCAGTGGAGTAGAAAAATCCAATCGGTCCACTTACACACCACTACAAGTATTGACATAGAAAATTTGGTTGAGTTTGGACTGCTGTACCTTCAGACAGTGTTGAAGACAGGAACTTTAACTTTGATCTCTTTTTAATCAATCAACAAATATTTCTAAGTCATAATTTACATAGTTAACTACTTACAAAAGTTGTTATTAAATTATAGCAAGCCTCCTACATTTTGATATTAATTCATTCTGTAGATGATGATGTATCATTTAAATATTGTAATTCAAAACCAATAATACATTGTTCGTAGAGAAAGTAGAAATGTTTGCTGTAGAACTAATCTATTTTCCACTCTAAAAGGGTGATTTCTACATTTGAAATAATAGTTTGATATAGAATGCTAAATAAATAAATAAATACTAAAATGTGATAAAAAAAAACCTAAAAGTAAACAAGATTAAATTTTTAAACAGATTTCGCGTAGTGGACGAGACGTTCGTCGACACCTCACCCAGCGGACCAGACATGAACGAAGTCGAAGAAAAGGAGAAAAGAATACCCTATTCTTTAACCGTAAATATTAATTGTCCTTTATTTCTCATTTAGAAAAATTATTTAATTATTCATTTAAATTAGTGGGGTTTTGTTTTTTTTTACACAAATTGTAAATTGTCAGTGAATTGCAAATTGCATTATCACATAGTATTGTTGCCCTCTAATATATTAAAAGAGAATCTCTAATTAAAGGTAGTTAAAAACAATTACTTTAAATATTTTATTCTTCATTAAAAATTTGTTTTTATTTAATTATTTGTAATTATTATTTTTTAGGGAACCATTGCTGAGTCAGGATTAGGATTATTGGCTTGGTGGACTAATTAACGTATTCACTTCTATTGTGATATGTATGTATGTATATATATATATGTTAAATTTTTATTTAAATGGAAGTAACTCTTACAATAAAAGTGGATATTTTTTTAATTATAAAATTGTGATATTAATTTCACTAATAATCAGAAGAAAACTGTTATAAAAACTGTATTTGGTAGAGTTTTTAAAGAAATAGAATAGATAAATAGTCAAAACAGATTAATTTATAAATCGGAAGAAGCTTTTATTTATCTAATTATGCTTTTCAAACTCACATTCTCATAATATTATGTTAAGAGAATGTGATTATAATATAATGTATTCTATAGTACTGTATATAAAACACTTAGCTTTAAATTGTTGTGAATGTTTTCCTATTATAAAAAGAACGGTGGCATCGGGCATTGATGAATCGTCACAAAAGTTTTGTTATGAATAATCTATATTGAAAATAAGGGATCGAAGCTTTTGGGTCGAGGGAGAAGACGAAGCCCTCCTATTAATATCACAATAATATGATATTATGAGAATACAAGTCAACATAATATTAAATTAGGAAAGTTTTTATGGTCGTAAATAAAATTAATTCAGATTAATACACGGATTGATCGGAAAGTAAAGTTCGGTAGTGAGTATTGCAAAGAGAAGTACGTATTATATCAAAATGACATTTTTTATACTGAAAATTGTACCTAAGCTACTTGACAGACTTCTGTCACAGTTCTGGAAGATGTGCAATTACAGCTGTCAAAAATGATAAAATGCCTAGAGGCTTGGCTTTTGGAGGAAATCCACGGTATTACTCAATTTCTTTGGGCAAAATGTCCATCGAAGGATGTCTGTTGGCAATCGATCGAGGTATACAAAGTAATTTTTATGAATAACCGAATTTCATCTTTTTCTATAGAGTATAAAGCCAACATTCCAATTGCTGTAAAAGGTTTTTGCTGCTAATTGCACGATCTCCAAAATTTGGTTTTGATTCAAAGGTGAAACAATGCTTGCATTTATATCCATTGCAATTTTATAAGGAATAAAAATACACATTAGATTTAATTATATTTAAACTAGAGTTCTTGTTTAGATGCTGTATGCTGTATATTTACATTTTTAGATTGATGAAAACATTAATGTACAAAAGGTTTTTTTTTCTTTTCTCAATTTAATTTTGTCCCAAAGACATTATTTTTATTAATATTGGTTGGATGCAGTAAAATTATATATTTTTTTAATTAAAAATTTTATTTATTTTTATTTGTTATATTCTTATTTACCAACGTCTGGTACAGCTTAGACAAATTTCATATGCCGAAAAGTAAACTATCTTAAGTTTTTTCACAATTCCGAAAATGTCGGAAAGCTTAAACAAGAAATAAATTAGTAGTTAGACTTGAAAAGGTTTTATTCTGTATTTTAGTTGAATATTGGAAAAAAAATTTAATTACTCTTGGCAGCCATAAACAAAAATTTCTGTCATACAGATTAATATTGTAATTCATTTTTGTTTCTACTCAAACTATATTTAACACAGCCATTTACAAATCAAATCAGATAATATAGAAATATTATTAAAGATTAATTCTGATTGCAAAAACTGATAATACAGTAGTCAGAGTATATTTCTTTATTGTGCTTTCAATTCTGCATTTGTAATTTCTAACTTGGATTCTGACAATAAAATGTTGTACTTGATTTAGATTTTACATTTGAATTATGTTACGACTAGATTAATAATTAAATGCAATAAAAATGCATAAAGATATTTATAGCCTTTGCTATAGAGATTCATCTGTAACATCTTTTGTTTCACAAAAGTATAAAATCCTTGGGTGAGAAACTATTCTTTTTTGCAAATTAACGTGTTAAGTTGGACTCTAGGGAGTAATCTCGTATTGGGTCCATATCCAAACCGTCGATTGCCGATTTTTTTATCGAGATATTTTCGAACTAGGATAAATCAGACATAATATTGCATATGGCTTTATGCCTACTTTACTTTGTAGAAAGTTCTTCATTAAACTCTTAGGTAAAATATTTTTTGAAGATTGAGCTAAAATAATATGTTGCATTTATATAATGTTTATTTAAATAATACTATGTGGCTTCTAAAAAAAAATATATAGACATACTCATAACTTTTCTCGGTTACTTATAGATAGTATCTACGATCAATTATGCGCAGTTGGTTGTGGCTTTGTGTCCGACTGACGGGCTGGCCACGTGAAGTTTTCCGGGTTTTCTTCACTCGTCTAACATCTAAATAAAGGCAATTTTCATAGAAAGTCATCCCAGCCTCTTTGATAGATTGCCCTATCCCATCAATCCAATCCTATATCATCTTTCCTTTGAAGCCACATTGGGTGTTTGAATGCCCTTATTTAAGCTCTAAGGAAGACTGCAGATGTGCAAAAGGTATTATTGCATTTCATAAAACACCTGAAGTGCAGTAATACCTTTTGCGAGTCTACAGTTTTCCTCGGAGTTTAAATAAAAGCGTTCAAACACCCGACTTGGTTTGCAAATTTACATAAATATGATAATTGTCTACCAAGAATTTACATAATAATATCTGGGAAGTGATGATTATAAATTATTTTTCAATAAATAAGTAAATATTGAATAGTTAAATATCTACTGCTAGAGATAATAATAAAATAGAAGTATCAAACCTATAATTCATTAGATTGCCCAAGAATTACTCTTAGACATTGTTTATTAAGTTAGAAAAGTTTTGATTATCCATCAACATATTACAGTAGAGCCTCGATTATCCGACCCAATTGGAGACTGGGGTTGGTCGGATAATTGAAAAGTCGGATAACCGAAAGTATGAAAAAATCCATTATTAGTGTAGCATATTATTATATCCCATGTAATTAGTATATTAGTATATCACTATTAACCTACTTCGCGTTGAATTTTCATCAATGTTAAGCCTAACAGAAATTTTTTAAAATAATAATCGTCGCTATTGTATAGTTAAAAATTAGAAAATTAAGCCTCGTTTATATACTGGCTCTCTGTCATGGTCGAGCCAGTGTTGCCAGCAAAAACACATAAAAATATTATTGAAGTAGCCAAGACATAGCCAAATATTATAGCGCCACATCACTAGCGGACATTTGAAATTTGCCGACTAGGATGGTCGGTTAATCAGGAGTCGGATAATCGAGGCTCTACTGTATTTTTCATTTGGACAGAGTCGTTGACATTTCTTCTTTGCTTGAGATTACAGAAAGTGAGGTAGGATAAAGTTGTTCTTTTTTTGACAATATTGCTTCATGATTTTTGTCAGTGAACAATTTTTGGTTGATTGTTACTAATCAAATTTTGGATGATGACCAGATGGCCAAGCCTCTCCTGCCTTTACCGCTCTAAAGTCTTCTGGAAAGGTAGGCACCTACACACTGGAAGACACTAATTCAAATCCAGGTCAGAGCTCAATTTGACTGGGATATTTTAGGCCCCGTATCTTGACACCTAGCTATTGTGGGTGCGGATAAATTGATCATGGGTACGAGAAAACTCTTAAATCCCACGAGACAGTGTTTAAAATGGGGGAAAAACACATTTCAAGAAGTTTTGCTCACATTAAAGATTAAACATCATCTGTTCAAATTTTATAATTTTTTTTATTGTTAACGATGATGAAAATAATAAAAAAAATGACAAGGGAACTGTTCATTCATATTTATTTAAACATATTTTGTTTGTATTACTGTAAAATAATTTAAAAATTTATAATTTTAAACATTTTGTCTTTCTTTGTGATAGAGTTTTTTAATATTGAGAATTTTTTGATATGAAAAATTAGAATTATTATGGTTATTTTATAATTTATTTTACTTGAATTTATCCAAAATGGTGTAATATAAACAGTGGAGTATACATTATTATTAAAATAGCAAAAAGATTTAATAAATTACTTAATTGTAGCAATTTTTCTATGATATAAAAAGTGTTTCTGTGTGGTCACATAGTGTCTGCTTGGCTATTCTCTGTGTTATTGCTTCCAGTTTACAGTACGGTGGAACCTCAACCCATCATTTTTCAAGGAGATAGAGAAAAAACGACGAATGAGGAAATATACCTAATGTAAGTTGTAAATAAATAACATTTATTACTTTTGGCACGAATATAATACGGCATTAGACAAATACTTTTTTATTAAAAAGTCTTACATTGTTCTTTGCTTTTTGGAAAAGTTTTGCCTCAATCTTGGTCTGCATTGTTTCCACTTATATTTATATGCTGGAACTTCATTTGGGACCAAAAATGACAAATGTGGAAAATGATCATTGATAGAATGTTCCAATTGAGGTATCATTGTATTGTATTTTGTAAAGAATGCTTTGTTATCTGTTACTGGATGCATTAAGGACCATCTTTATTTTCTTTTGACCGGTACTGTCTTTAGCCTTACCTGAATCCTGTGCAAAATAATTTTGGTGCACCCCAGGCTTGCTAATCAGTGTATAAATAGCGAAAATTTTGCACCTATTCTTTCTTAGTGTTCCATGCATCTGTACAGTTTGATTGTACATAAAATTAGACTATATAAATAAAACTAACACTGCTCTCGACCAAGGAGATCTGGCTAGATAATAAAATTGAAGACATGAAAATAGTATGGCAGAAATCACTTGATTAAATGAAAACTATTTTAACACACTTGTATTATGCATACAAAGCAAGATAAGGAAATCAAAATTCTACATAAATGACTTAAAATTCAATGATAACATCTCAGATTAATAGTATAATGAGGAATAGATTTCTTATATAAGAAATATTAATTTTAACTGGAAGAAATTTACTTTTAGAAGTCAAAAGGATAATTGTTAATAATGAAATTTGTTCTTATTATTGCGTTTCGATGCCTTGTCTCAAATGTTAGCTGAAAAAGTTAATGTACACAATTATAGAAATTTAATGTAACCTAAGGCAATTGTCGAGGACCGAAGGACTTACATTGATTTTTCAATACGACTCGATCGGCAAGAAGTTACCAAAAGCCGCATCCAGATCACCTTATACGATTGGCATAAAGTCCGAATGCAGCCGGTTAAATTCTTCGGCAACTTACTCTAATCCTAACTTGTTCCTCCTTATTTTGTGCCCATAAAAGAATAAACAAAGATCAATGGAACTTCTACGTTTCCAGGCTTACAGGATCATTGGCCTATATTCCCACAACCATAGTTTCCACTACAATTTTTTTTGCAAATGTTTTTAATTCCTCTACTGTTACTATTTACTTTTAACTATTTCCAAAGTAACTTCAAAAGTCAATAACAACTGATTATCATACAGAAAATGTTTTTTGGTCCAACATAACGCGCTTCACAAATCAATGGGTATTAAGTAGTGAGGCAGTCTCGTGCCATACACTAGAAATTATTCATTAATTTAGTATAGTATCGTTATCTATTTATTTGTCACCAATAATAATTAAAGTTGGAAATGTTCAATGCACATTGTATAGTATATAACAAAGACTTTATGCTTTTGGTTCACCTAATTATTTTTTTATTAATTGCAATAAAAATATTGCTTATTTTCTATGAATTTACACTTTAATCCTTCGCAGATTGATGTTTATAATTTGTGTAAAAAGTAAAAACTCTTCTAATAAAGTATCAAAAATTCATCAGAGTTTTAGAACAAATCGGTGGATAGATACTAAACAATACAGAAGTATTGATTTATTTTTTAATAATATATTACGTCTTACGTAATATAAAATTTCTGGCCAGTTAGAATAATTCAGTTACTTGAACAGTTATATATAATTTATCAATTATTGATAAAAGAAAATCATTGGTAGCTCCATACTTTAGACACTTGCAATAATGTAAGAAGAAGAAACAATTAAACAACAATTAATTTTATTTTTTTCCTTTTTTTTATACATATATATATATATTTATATATAGCTATTGTTTTTATCCAATTCCAATCTTCTAATTACATCAACAATACAAAGTGGCTCGAGATATTCCGTCTCTTCTAAAATGAAGAAACGGCTATTACGGAATCTACACTCGTACCACGCGACAGAGTTTACGTCTCGGGTCGTTTCGGTATCGATGTATTATTATAAAGAGTGCCGTGGAGATATTTCAAATGCGTCCTTCTACCAAACCGGGGGACGTCAGGTTACTTAACTCTAATAACAATAATAATCGGTTGGCTACTGTTAGAAATATTCGGAGGAAACACTCGACGCTGTTCATCTTTAGCACGGCTAAAGATTGGCACAGTACAGTACATTCGACACTTTTTTTATACTTTTAAATCTAGAAAATTTAATTGATATATTTTTTTTTTGTTTTATTTAATTGATATTAGTGAAAATGTTTTGTTTTCTTTATACTAAAGTGCTCATTTGTACATAATCACATTAGGTCTTTATGAATGTATTAATTCTAGACTATGTTATATATTTAGCTATGGATTTATGAAAGCAAATGAATAATTACAAATGATTTTTAGGAAATATATCTAGCATCTTAAATAATAAGAATAAAACTCTATTCTTATTAACAATGAATATTCTATATATATTTATATATATATTAGTATTTTGGTTTATCACTGTCTCAGCATTGAGATTTAACACTGGTCGACGGTTCCTAACTTTTATTTTTTCCATGCCGAGGCACAATTAACATGACTTTTTCCACATTCCGTCGACTCTGGTCGTTTCTCTACCGGGGACAAGTGGAGTAGTTTGTAAGGCCAATATCTAAGGAGCTCAGAACATTTTATTCCTCTACAAACAGGTTAAAACATTGTGCTGCATCAACGAAGCCCATTGAGAACCCCATGAACATGTGTATATATACACACACTACAGATAACAAGTCTCTAGAATCTGCCAACAGTCTTGAGGCACGCTTTGGGAATATACCGACAAAATTCACACTTGTAACCGGAGATTACTTATAACAACAAATTTCACGTATAGAATTCCTCTAATATGACATTGCAATATATAACAGAGGTCTCGTAACACCGTACGTACTGCAAATATAAATATTAAAACTCTGTATATAATGGTTCGAGTCATCTGGCAATTGCAAACGGTGTGCAAGTATTTAGAATAATTAAAGTGGAGATATTCTATTATAATTCTAGACTATATAACTAGATAAATTAAAGGTTTAGACGTGTCGAATTATTCCTTCGGTTTACTAGAAAAACAGTCGAAGGTGGTTTGTAGTTTTGAAAATCCGTTCATTGTATACTTGAAATTTGCCAGAATGACTTCTTACTGGTGTAAATATCGATTTATCTGCTCGACTATATCTTGTAAAATGAATAAAGTGTATCCAAAGCAGATTTAATTCTGTAAAATCAAAAGTTCTAAATATTTAGGTTAGTGTACAGGTAGGTAATTATGTTTATTTTTTTGTATGTCCACAGTTAATCCAAACAGTAAAATCCTCTACTCATTAGAAGTCTTAAAACAAGGATTTACTCCGGTAAACAAATCTTTCTACATCATTAGACGATAATTTAAAGAATGCCAGATCAGAGGAATTCCATAAACAATATTGCAATTGTCTGGTTTAGAATTAAATTACAAATTTATGAAATATATTCATAAGTAGGTAGATCTTTATAATTTATTTTAAAATTATCTTTCGAAATAATAATCTCTAGATTCTAATAATAACCATAACTTTTTGCAATTCCCACAATTTATAAATGGTCACCAAGGCATACCAAGTGTGTAACATCTTTGGTCGAGCTAGAAATCAATACATAACAAAAATCACATAACATTTAAAATATGTTACATAAAATATGAAACATAGTAATGATTTTATGTAGACTCACAACAGTTATACTGTATTTAATAACAATTTTTAAAGATTTTCTTCTGGATTATATATATACATTTTTTCTTTTTTAATTTATGAAATCACATTTTACAATATTTGTCTTCGATTACAAAATAATTTTACCTCACGTAGAGTAATCTTAAATATCTCGTATTACTTTTTTACATTGTACTTTTTACCACTAAACTACATTACACAAAATGAACACTTTGTGAAGCACACTAGAATGGTTAGAATTGCAAAAACGATTCGTCTACAAATGACAGATGCCGGCTTCTGGCTCGTTCTCCTTGTAATTTCACTTAAATTAAATTTATTCGTAACGTATCGGGTATGTATTTAGCCTATTAAGCTGTGGTTTTCGACCTTTTTGAAGCTGGCACCCTTTGTGTTTGTGGCACACCTAACATCCAATAAATATCGGGGAACCTTGCACATTTTTAAGAGTTCGTTCGACGTTCAGAAATGCCACGAAAACTAAGTCGAAAACCATTGTCTTAAGATGTAAGAGGCTCTTTCTTGTCTGATAAACAATAATATTAAAAATGTAAAGCCTTGGCTTACACGTAAATCCAAGTCTGTGTTAAATCAAGGGAATCAAATTATTATTTCTGTTATTTAATATTTGTTTATATTATTATTATTAGCGAGGTTGCGGCCGAAGTTTTCATCTCTCAAACGTGAACGTCGAACGTCGAGCGCCACTATCTTGACGTTCGACTCGACGTTCGACGTTCACGTTTGAGAGATGAAAACTTCGGCCGCAACCTCTCTATTATTATTATTATTATTGTTAAACGTATAGACGAATTTGCTAACTGTTTAAAATACCCATTGAGCTATTTTAATAAAATACAGGCGAGACCGAGTTCGAGCACTTCAGTTATTTGTAAACGATTTTTACAATTTCCTTGGTTTATTACGTACTGTACTTATTTTTAAATACCGTAGAGCGATTTTTTTTTTTGATTTGCTTTCATTAAAATATTATATTAGAAAATTT
This sequence comes from Centruroides sculpturatus, assembly GCF_000671375.1. Classification (NCBI taxonomy): domain Eukaryota; kingdom Metazoa; phylum Arthropoda; class Arachnida; order Scorpiones; family Buthidae; genus Centruroides; species Centruroides sculpturatus. The sequence continues at coordinate 145,448 of NW_019385999.1, read as the reverse complement.
ATAATGCTGAATATTTCTATTTTTATAAGTTTTAATAGACTTTTTATCATTTAATATTAACATCATTGCTGTAATATTTGATAATTGCAATTATGTAATATATCTCGGATGCAAAACTGCTGCAGACAGAATATAAAGAGAAGAGTTAGACGAAAAAGAAAAAGAAATTCCAACCGAATTGTTATTTAAATTTTTGAATTTTGTACAGAGAGAGTTTCAATTGAAAAAATACAGACAGTGACACTTATTCTCTTGTTAATGTATCGAAATTAAGGTGTTTGTTTGAATCCGATATCAAATTGTACCGTGGTTTTTTTGGGATAAATCTGGCGATTTTTAGGGCACTTTCTTCGAGGAACACACGACCTGGTCCTTGGAGAGAACCCCCAATACGAAGATGGCCCCGAGCAACGGTGAACGTATAAATCGAAAATAAAGGATTTGAACCGATATTTGATTATCCTATCAAATCGTATACTGTATTCTATGGACTAGTATTGCTTAGGAAGTGTTAAAGTGGAGCGTATTTCGATAAACGACTAGGATCTACGGTGTATTATGGTCGAGATTTTTGATCTAGCCACTCTAAGCTAATTTGAAGGCGGAGACGAGATAAACATTAGTATAAATTTCGATTATTACTTTATCAATTTAATAAAAATAGTCTCGATTTATTTTTTCTGGGTATTTAAATTATTATTCCGTCATTTGGTCCGAGCGGGTGTATACGTCGAGACGATCTGAAACTTTCGAAAAAAAAAAAACAAAATAGAAAAATGAATAACTATGGTTAATAGAATGAAAAAGGTTAAACTACTTTGCTGTTATAGGATGATAAACAAATTTTGATTTATCTTATAGTGCAACAGTTATATGCTGGTCTTTCCTATTCTATCGGAACTTATTCAATGATGAGACACGTGGGAAGATTTTCGTGCAGAAAATGGATCAGTTCTTTAGTAACACAAGGACAGTTTGTTAATTCCAGTTCTTGAAGGTGTCTCAACTGCGCCAGAGACGACAAACCCGCAGACGTTATTAGAGGGCATCCTAAACGGACAAAACAGGTTTTCCTCTTAGATACTTGCCACAATAATTCGGGTCGCATCCGGTTGGAGCACCGGCGTGCCCTAAACCGTTCGGGTTCTCGTCATCTTGACAGAATCGACATTCTAGTATGCATCTGTCAACTACAATGTGTTCGGATATTCTTTGCCAAGTTCACCGGTGCATACTGGAACGTACCCTTTATTTTGGTGCGGTTTAGGACCCTCTAGTGCTTCGTCCCGTAAGCGACTTCGGTAATTACAACACGTATAGAATTTAATATAATAATAATAATAATAATAATAATAATAATACATTTCGTACCTGCTAAAGATATAACTTGTAGATTCCTCATTCTGCATAAGTGTTGAATACCGTAATCTCTAATCTGTGTGCACCACCTCAGATACAGTACCATCAAGTTGGCCATTGTGGAGAGATAACCCAGTCCAACGTCAGTTATCTGACCGCATCTATAATTTAGAAAACAATGAGTCAAATTTTAGTAGGAATACATTTTTTTTTATTCTATAAATTGCATTGTATGTAAGAACAATAAGGCAGCGTGTGAGGAAATTTAATCTTTCCACACATTCTTGTTGTTAGGAATGCGGTGGAAGATAAGACAGTTTGGCTAGTGTTTCCTCTCGGTAAAACGAAAAAGACGAGGGTTCTTACCTCACGAGATAGAAAGGAAAAAAGGGATGACATTTTCATCAAGACATCAATTTTCTCGTGTTCGTTAACTACCGGAAATGAACGAATAACGATAATTTCCTATATTTTTGGATACAGAATAACGAGTTTCCTTTAAGATTTTAACAATCGGTTTACATAAAATTGGACTCGAGAAAATCCGATAAAATGGATTTTTTACTCTTATTGGATTTATAAATATTGAAGCCAAGACAATTTCTTCTATTTTACGATTTGACCGAGTCGAATTGTGTTTAATTAATTTGAATTTTATCTTCACTTCATTTCTACCACAGGCTAATTAATGAAAAGTTTGGACGGTAATTTTCAATCTGCATCTCTCTTTACAGCTTTAGTCCCTTTCCTGATACATCTAAGCTCGATTTTCTTCTACTCTGTTTCTTTGCGGTAGTTAAGGTAGACTTTAAACTAAATATTTTTAGATTTTGTTACGTACAGATGCCCCGAGAGACTCGTATATGGCTCCTGAGCCATCATTTGAATGGCGCTATTCGGTCTGATAAAAGTGTTGCAGCAAAAAATCCGAAAGAACTTCGAGATTGCAAAGCAGAACGAAGTTGCGAAGCGTGTTTTAAATACATTGCTTCATTTTGTATAGTTAATAATTTATGATGAAAGTGCATCACATAGGAAATCAGAAGGATGTCAATAGAAGTCGTTTAAGATGCGAGAAACAATGGTAGAAAGAGAAGAACCATCAGAAATGTGGATACTAAAACAAGCAAATGACCGTTTCATTCAATAAAATCGTGGATGGAATTCATTTAATCCGTATCAAAACATCAATATATATATATATATATACAAGGAAGATTCTGAAAATTACAATCTCGTACTTTGTTATCGATCGATGTTACAACGATGTTCTATCAACGAAGACGTGATTCTATTTTTCAAACGTGATGTATAAGCCATCAATTCTTCAAAACTTTTCGATGAGGGGAGGAGAAAATGTGAAGAAATTGAGAAAAAGTAGAGAGAAATTTCAAAGAATCGCATCCACATTTGTCTACATCAAGAAATCCGAGAGGAAGAATATAATTAACGAGTCACTGACAAGTAATTCGAGTATTGTCGTATAATCAATCACTCTCGTTAAAACGTACTTTTCCCATATACTTTTAGCCATTTACATGGCATCTAAAAACGTCTGATGAACTCCCAATCTATTTCATATTCTATAAATAGATCATTTTCAATTAAAAAAAGACACAAATCAATTGGTCTTTTACGTCATACGAGAGCAATGCTTCCTACTGTCTAGTAAACAACGCCTGTAAAGAAAGAAGTGTCTGATTAAGAGGCGTGGGTAGACAAAAAGCTTCTGAAACACTAGTTTGTTTCCCACGTATTAAATAAACTGATAGAACTACCCGAAACACAGAAATGAGAAGAACAGATGAGGATTTGAAACCTCAAATAGAAGCTGGGATGACGGATTGCATGCAATTTTTCATGCTTGAAATTTCGTGCCAATGTCACGAGATATACTTTAAAGCTCGTTAATTGATGGCGTAACTTTCATAGAACCGTTTGTTTCTCGTATACGATAATGACAACCGTAACGTCGATTAAATCGTAACGATCAAATAACCTTATTTGTATACGATATCGATATCGTACTCGCGTAAATTAACACAATTGTACATCTGAAGCTCGTTATTTCGTAAGTTATTTGTATTGTAGATCGATACGTTACACAATACTGTATAAGGTTACAATTGTATCGATGTACGAGGTGTACTCGCGCTGTATTGATGTATAAGAGTAAAGTCCGTACTTATAGGAAACCTGTATGGATCTAAGGCTTCTGTATTGTTCGGATGGGTATTGTTACGATAAGGAGATTCGGAGAAGCAATAGAAATAATACAGAATTTTTCTTCGTATTATTCGTAAGGTTCAATAATATACAGTCGAACCTTTAACAACGGCGGCCATTTTGAATTGCATGCAAAATAACCTCGAAACAATGGCCACGTTTTTTTTTTTTTTAACGCTTCCGTTAATGGCCGTGGTTCGGAGGTTCGACCGTAGATAAATATACTTTATTATTGATTTGTTAATAACTTACAGGAAATAGAGAATCGAATATCTTCAGAAAGAAGATATTCAAATTCCTATTTGCCTATCGTACATTGCATAAATAATGTATGAATCTTTCCGTATCTTCTGATATATATTTGCAAAATTGAATTCAAATTCTCTTTATTGTTCGATAAATAACGTAAATGTCCAATTATCTCTTACCTAATTTGCATAAAAATTGGTATATTCGGACTGGGGCGTAAGAAAAAATGCATACAAAAAAGCCAGAAGGGTTCGAAAATTTGATTTTCTCATATAAATAATATCGTTCGTTGATATTTATCACCATATTTGATTAGGGGGAAAAAATGCATTAACGTGGCATAAAATGGCGTTAAATTGCAAATGGCGTCGCTTATAAGAATCAGATTTTCGTCCATTTTTTATAGAATTTAAACAATAAATTGCACCGGATTACTTTTATACGTCATTAATTCTATTTAAACACTAAATTTCTCCTCGAATGGACGAAAAATTCCCGTTTTTTGGGGGTTATGACATTCCTTTTCTGTAAAATAATTACTCAAATTTCATTGTTAAAAAGTATTTCCCATCAGAAAAATTAAAGAAACCAAATTGATTTTTTTTAAAAATAAAATATAAAATTTGAATAAATTTAAAAAATTAATTTTATTAAATCAAGATCTAAATTAATGCAATTTGTTGATAGGAACGCAATAAGGATCTATGAGTTTAAATCCAGGTGGCGGGCAGCTGGGTAAGACAGCCAATGATAAAATCCGTTTCGTAAGAAAAAAAAAAAAAACCGCATTATCGGCTGGCTTACTTATGAAACGGACTACATCATTGGCTACTTACTTAGCTGCTTGCCACTAGGGGCGCCCTTTGGTAAAATAACGTTAAGTAAAGATAAGCAATTAAAAAAAAAATGCAATTTACGTCGAAACGAGCTAAAAACAAAATTAAAAAAAATTCGATAATTCAACACGAATCGTTCTAAAGTTACTAAATGTTACGCCACATTTTAAGTATCGAATGTTACGCCGTAAAAAAGCGCAGACAAACAAACAAGTTGTGTGTCATTTTACCATTTAAGTTACGACATTTCGTAATTGAAGGTAAACTAGAAGTTACGTCAATAAAATTCCAGTTCTAAAGACATTATACAACAAGGAAACTGCTTACGAAATATTAATCTATTAAATTATTATAACAGTTACTTGTAGTTCAGCTTTAACTATTACTTTCGGGCTAATTACGAGTTGCAAGATGATTTGGCTTACTTGAGCGAATTGATCACGAAAGGGAATTTATAATGCTACCCTTTCCTTGAGGAATTCGCTATTAAAACAGGCTTCATTCCTGATTTAACGGGTATAAACCTTTTACTGTGAATTACTCGGGAATGAGCAGTATTACGAGTTACTCGAGGATGAGCCTTTTACTGAGTTAATTCAGGAATGAACCACAAAAAAAAGGCTCATTCTTGAGTTCATTTCGAACTTGTAATTAACTTTAATTTGCCACAAGATAAACTACAAGTAATAATCTATCAACAGAGTATAATACCAGTCGAACCCCCTATAACACTGTTGATTATTCCGTTTTATATGAATTCCATGTTGTACGAGTCACTTAGATTTTACAAATACGTGTGCCGGGCTGTGAACGACTCACGTATTTGTAAAATCTAAGTGACTCGTACAACATGGAATTCATATAAAACGGAATAATCAACAGTGTTATAGGGGGTATTTTGGCATAGAAGTTAGAAGAGCAGCGAGTTACAGAATAATTTACGGGAGTTAACTCACTATTCTTGCAAAATTTAAGCCAAATTATATTACTTCTACCTCTAATTAGAGTTTTAAAACTTAGTACAAAGCTGCAAGAGTAGAATACTAACTAACTACGAGCCACAAAAAGGTTCATTTCCCGATTTGCCGCTTCTAAGCCAAATTACTTAATAATTTACTCACCTTTTAGTTAATTCCCAGTTAATCGTAGTTAGTTCTAAAGTCATAATTAAAGCTAAACTACGAGTAATCTGTCATTAGAGGTAAGTAAATTACCATAATTATTTACCTCTAGTTAGCTTGGGAGTCGTAACAGTAACCTAAAGATATACTTATAATAAATTAATTCCTAGCTTCGGACGTCGGAATGTTTACTTTTTTACTTTGTACGTTCGTGTGTCTGTCCTCTCGCCGTGTTTCTCGGAAATTATAGGATGAAAATGTTTCGAAATTATAATTTTTCGGCAAAATAATCGCGGACTGTAACCGGTATTTCGAATTGTTAGCTGTGACGTTTTTTAAACAGGCGATCACGTGACGATAATCGATCAGAGAGCAAACAAACGCGTCTGACTTGTGTTTGTGTGTGTGACTCTCCTAAAATTAAAGTGTACTCAGTTAGCGGGGTGCAAATATTTCCGCAGATTACATTCGAACGAATATTTGTACTCCCTTCCGCCCTTCCGACACTAGAATAACACAAGGGGAGGAAAAAAAAAGAATGAGGAACAACGAGGTGTTTGCCCAAAGATTTATATATATATATATACATTTGCATAATAATAATCTCGTGTTTCTCCCTCGAATACCCTCTACGTATTTCTTGTGTGACTTTGTTACTTTACTCGACACTACTATAGAAGTAAAACAATTGCTGTGTTTTCGATTTGTATACAAAAACCCAGTACATTAAATAAACATTTAAAAAAAAAAAATAATAATAATAATAAATGAGGATACTAAAAACTGTACGCGTGTGTATCTATAACACCACGTATTGTTATTAGATACGTGTTTTTGGCCTTTTCGTGTGCGTGCTCGTGTGTAGTATACTTGTAAACGTTGTGTTTGTATGTATAAGTTACTTCTACGCGCATTTACGCGAGTGGTGTTAACATACACGTCTATGTGTTCGAGTGTTAATACGCTGTGTATTTTAATTACGTTTACGTGTGTATATCTCCGCTTCTGTATTTGTGTAATACGTCACAATCGAATGGCGAATTTCTACTGTGTTTAAATACTAAAAATATCGTTATAATTCTCGAACAAAACAATTTTTTTTTTTTTTTTTAAATATTAACTAATGGCACATGACGGGAGAACACGTGTTATTTAACATTTCGCACTTGGATGTATTCCACAATTGGGATTTTTTTAAAGGAATTTTGGAATGAAAACAATTTTAAATAAAAAATAAAACAAAAAGAATTATCGACGATTCAATTAGATCATAGAGGAATATTTTAAACAATTGAAAACAATTGTTTTCCGACAATATACAAGAAGTAATTTACTTACGAAGGAGCGAATCTGTGACCTAAATACGAGAAACAATTCCATTTGGATTGTTTATTTTTTTTAAAAAAAAACATAAACTTTAAGAAATATTTTGCAAAAAAAACAGAATAAAAATAAATGTTTTAGAGCAAATATATATATATATTGTCTAGTTTTATTCTCTCGTTGGACAGAATAATGGCGGAGACAAGTTAAAGAAAAATAAGAGTGATAAAAGCTATGTCGTGTCTTAAATCTGTTGAAATTCTCCGGAGACGTCCTCTTCGTCATTGGAAAAGAACCAATAAAATGAGACGAAATTGGCTAAAATTAAACAATTAAATATTTCCAATCGAACAATTGACTAATCCCCTATAGGAATTTTAAAACGGTGACCTTTAACACCTCGTAACTTGGCTTAACTTCCACCCCCAAACCGCCATTGTCGTTTAACGTCACATTTTGCTCCAAAATTTACGGTTCCGCCACCGAAATTAAGACCATTTTTAAATACTTGGTAGCGTACAACATTATGGTGTATACTACGTCATCATTTTTAACCCTTTGCAGCATCCGTTATTTCCGAAATTTGCCCATTTTTCCTCTCTTCTTTCCTACTAAAATTGTGTCGTAGCGCCGTGTACCATTTACGGTACAAGCCGGTGTTACGGCACGTAGAACGCGCAGTTTCGCGCCGCATGGTCAATATCCTGGTTTATTAATAGTTTACGGAAGGAAAAGGAACGGAACAGAAAAGGAAATCGACTTAATCGAAATGGAAAGGCGTCGGTAGACATATTACTTTACTTAGATGACGACACGCAATTTTGGAGACGTCACGAAGGGGGGTCCGAATTCTTCCATTCTCCCCGAATGCATATATATATATATATATATTTTTTTTTTTTTCAAATTGGGCAACGATTAACCGACAGAATTGGGTGTGTCTTCTTTAGTGAAAATCGTCTAACCGAAGAACAATCGATAGCTTCCAGATGAAATAATTGTAACAGATATGGGGCTTCCTACAAAATCCCTCAAGAGTGCCCATCTCTCTGGACGATAACCGCCCGGTTAAACCAACTAAACGAGGTTGATTAATCACGGATAATCGCGCTATAACTCGTTAATTACAATTTACATTTTAATTGTAATTAATTAGAAGTAGTCGAGTGATGTAAGTGTAACCGATGATCTCTCTTTTTTTCTTTTTGGAGCATTTTTGGCACTGTACCAAAACCCCGTTTCGAAGCGCATTTCCTACGCTTCTACGTGTCCCGTACCGAAACATTTCGTACCCTGGTACAAAATAAAAATACTATACACCGCACCCCCGTGGTGATTTTATAAGAAATGTATTTGTGACGTATCCGTCGTATGCAAATTATATCCGGTTACGGCGGCATCCAGGTAAGAGAATCCAGGTCCTCTGGTTTCTAAATATAGTCCGTCCACCCCCGCCAATCTGTTACCATGACGACAGTTGTTATTGGATTTGATTCCTACCGTCGAATTAATGGTAAAAGAACCTTGACCCATCGAAGAGTCGTAGGAGACGAGAGGGTTGTTATGGCAACTAAACCTCGGAGGATTCAAAATAATGGCATTTTCCTCCCTCCCGGAAGGTTACTTTAATATAATTTATAACCATAAATAAGGGGAGGAGGAAGAAGCGCGTGCGACCATAGATGGTCCTCGAGCAGAGTTATTAACGGAAAAGGGTTTGTTCTCACCTGTCTAGAGTTAGCTCTTCCAGCAACGTCAGGTCACAGGCTATGTATTCTAGAGAAGAATCCGTGATTCTGGGACACCAGGATAAGTCGAGAACACGGAGGAGTCTGAGGTTTTCGGCTAAGAGCTCGATGCCATCGTCCGTTATCTTAGAACAACCCGAAAGAGAAAGTACAGTCAAATTGGGCAATACGTGAACCACGTTTAACACACCGTGATTTGTTATCTCCCAGCAGGATTTGAGTCTTAAGACGGACAGAGAACTGCTCTGTCTCGGCCCGAACGTGGCCAAACCCGAATCTGTCACGTGGTACGCCTGAAGATTGAGTTCACACAACGAAGGTAAGAGCTGAGCAATGGCAGAAACGCTGTCGTCCGCTACGTTGATGCAGTCGGTCAGTGTCAAGGATACGATCCTGGGCGAGAGACTTGCCCAGAATCCCGCGTCCGTGATCTCATTGCATCCCGACAACTCCAATTGATTGACGAATTGAAGGGTGGCCAACAGAGTCTCGAGACCCTTGTCCGTCACGTTGGAGCATCTCAGAGACAGATGTCTCACGTGTTTGACGAACTGAGCCGGGAAGTGAGCCGCCAGGTGATAAGCGTCGTTATCGTTAGTACCGAAAAGGCACAGGGCCTCCAGGCCCCTTCTCTCGATAGAATGGTACATCCTCTTGCGCCCGTCCGTTCCTCCGCAGTTTCTGATCTCTCTCATGTTGAAAACGGGCATCAGGCCCTTCCAGTAACCGGGCTGGTAGGCCACATCCCTCCACGCTCGGCACACCTGGGCCAGAACGGGCCTGTCTCGTGTGGCCACGTAAGAGAACAACCTGACCAGGAATCCCGCATCCTGCCACATGTCCAGAGTGGAGCAGGGTTTGACGATGGTGGCCAGGTAGTCGCGTATCCTGGAAGCTCTGTGTGCCCTTCTTCTTTCTAAGATCGAACTGTCCGTTCGATTAACCGTGTAGTTCTGTGTTCTACCGGCGGTGGTACCCGATTTGCTCCTGACTGTCAACCCGTTGAAACACCTGCTCAGTTCGGCAGCTGCCCTCTTGGTGAAGCTGACTTCTGCTGCCATCCTGTCTCGCCACCTTCCTCTATATTTCTCGTTGCTCGTCGACCATCCGAAGCGCTTAACGTAACCGTTATGTTGTCTTCATTCACCGAGGCAACGATTCTAAAACCCGAGACTGCGTAGTGTCTTCTCCTCTGACGTCACAGTGCGGTTCGTCCATTGTACCGTCGGGTTTGACGCTGCCCCAAGACTTATCGCTTCTCTGATCTGTTTTCCTAATCGATGCGTCAAATCTCCGAGATGACCGGTGATTTTTTTTCCCATTTCGTATTTATCGCCGCCTTCTTTCCCTAGGTGAGTTCTTCGGTGACGTCACCGGCCAGACACTTACCGCATTACCGGTTTTGCGAGCGCGTTATTGAGCCTTCCTCTGCAGTGGATGAGATCTGTGGGTGGATGCCAAACTCTCGTCGATAAACTCGCCGTCTACGTTAACTCCACTCGATTCTCGTCTCGCCTCCCCCCGACGAAAACACCCGGTACCCGAATATTAAATAATAATAATAAAAAAAAGTATCCTTATATTTTAAAACAACGGCGAATATAGAAAAATAATCCGGAATTAGGAATAAATTCTTCGCCTAACGCCGAATTTATTATTATTATTTTAAATAAATAACTCTTTCGAACGATATCGATTGTCCAGTTTCGCGCTACCACGCCATCTCGTAACGAAAATATGAACTATTTAAAATTAATTTATAAAGCAAATTTCTTGATTTTGGTTAAAATTATATTTTTATTTTTAACAAAATTTAAAGTAAAATTATTTAAAAAAAATACAAATGTATAAAAACAACGTAAGCAATTACATAATTCAAAAAATATTTTGGCACTTAATTACTTCATGGTGGCAGTTAATTGCCAAGAAAACATACAATGGTTTATTTTGTCATTTTTTATTTTTTTTATAAGACAGACAAAAATATATTTTAAAATAAGTTTTAAAATTAAAAAAAATAATAATAATTTTAAAAATAAATATTTTAAAGAGATTTTTAAAAGAAACAAATAGCCATATTTAATTATAAAATTGTAAAAAAATTAAAAAAAAATACAACGTATATGATAATTTTTAAAATATTTCTTAGAATTAAAAAATATTAATCAATATAAATGAAGGGAAAAAAAACATTTAAAATTTATAAACAGTGATTTTGAATTTTTTTAAATTAAGTTCAAAGACTTACTACCGCCATCTAACGATAACTTATAAAACTAAACATAATTTCTGTTGGTTACGAATAGAAAAACGTCATAAAACAGTTTAAAATAATGATAAAAATGTTTATAAAATAAAAATTAAACATTTAAAAGATTTTACTAAAAAGAAATAGAAATATCAAGACACAAGTGGTTATAATTAACAATGCACAATCCGGCCTTCTCTTATTTAAAAAACAATAAATCGCTTCCGTAACGAAAAATAATTTTAATAAACTTTTTCATTAAAAAAAAATCGCAATTTAAAAAGTAATTAAATTTACACGAGAAATATAAATAAATAAAATAATTTTTATAGTCAAAACATTTAAATAAGCAATTACGTCATCACGAATTAAAATTAAAAAAAATAATTTTATAAAAATAAAACTTTCGATTAAAAATAATAATAATAACAATAAAACACGATTAAAATTATAAATTATACAAAAGGCACTTTTGGTGATCAGCCATCGTCTCGTTATTTGAAGTAATGATAGATAAGGGATATGACGTCCGTAGTGATGTCATCGCCTTTTAGTAATGTCGTCATTTCCTGTTTTCGATCCCTCTACAGGAAGTTCGGAAGGTTATTTAAATTTTAAAATTTAATATTTATATAATAAAATATTATTCTTATTTAAAAATAAATTTAAATATTTTGATTTTTTTCTTTTAATTTAAAAAATTAAATGAAAAAGTAATAATTTACTGGATCGTATTTCTAACATTTTAGGGTTTGAATGTTAAAATCATCAGGAAATTCTTTTTTAAAAAAAACTTAATTTTAATTGTATAAAATACTTTTTTTTAAGTTTTATAAATACTTTAATATATAATTTAATAAACATAACTTATATATAGAAGTATATGCCGCTATATATAGTTAATGGAAGCTGAATATAGAATAAGGTCGTAAGAAACCGGAATCAACCGGTCACAAATTGAAAAAAAAAAGGTCATCTACTTTATAAATATAAATTATAACAAGAGAAGAATATTAAAAATCCACATTTTCACCTTCAAATCTTAATAATTAACACAAAGAAACCCTTCAAAGTTGTTAGAAATCCGCCATTTCGCATGCGTTTCAACTTTGGAAATTGGAAATAAAACTTATTTTACTCGAAAAATTTAAATAATTTCTACAAAATTTAATTAAATTCTATTATTTTACGGTTATATTTACGTACCTTTACATGATCCATGAAAGATTTTGGCATAGGAATCGAGTCCAACTGGTTCCTGTTTTCAAAGCCCGCTTCATAAATACCGCTCTTAAGAATTCGGGATGATCGGGATCGGTATTCGGAATCCTGAGGATTATATGGATTAAAGATCGAGATCTATCGGGAAAACGAGGATCGACATTCAGAATCTTTGAATCTTTGGGATGGAGTGGTAAAGATGGAGAAGAGTGAAGAAAATAGGAGCGAGGAGGACTGACTTTTCGTACGTGCCACAGACATATTTATAGGGTGATCTTTTTTTAACAAGTAGAAATTGTAATTTCCGTTTGTGACGTGAGTCACAAAAATGAATTAATTAACTCTAGAAAGAGCCAATTTATCGTCCATTAGATTCCATTGAAGAGGTTCTAATTATTATTAATGGGCCGAGAGATAAGAGAATTTCCTATCGATTTTCTGTTATCCTTGATGAAAATCTACCGTTTAATATATTAGTTAATTAAGTTTGAAATTAAAAATTATTCTCTATATTAATTAATATCTTTATTATATTTATAAAAAGAATAATAAATTAAATATTGGAATTTTTAGAATTACTTTAAAACATTGGTTACGAGGAAGAAAGGTGGTTTTATGATTGATTTTTTTAAATTAATTAAAGGATTTCTTCGAAATTTTGGGTGGAAAATGATTGTTTTTGCATCTTATAAACTACAAATTANGCTGTGAACGACTCACGTATTTGTAAAATCTAAGTGACTCGTACAACATGGAATTCATATAAAACGGAATAATCAACAGTGTTATAGGGGGTATTTTGGCATAGAAGTTAGAAGAGCAGCGAGTTACAGAATAATTTACGGGAGTTAACTCACTATTCTTGCAAAATTTAAGCCAAATTATATTACTTCTACCTCTAATTAGAGTTTTAAAACTTAGTACAAAGCTGCAAGAGTAGAATACTAACTAACTACGAGCCACAAAAAGGTTCATTTCCCGATTTGCCGCTTCTAAGCCAAATTACTTAATAATTTACTCACCTTTTAGTTAATTCCCAGTTAATCGTAGTTAGTTCTAAAGTCATAATTAAAGCTAAACTACGAGTAATCTGTCATTAGAGGTAAGTAAATTACCATAATTATTTACCTCTAGTTAGCTTGGGAGTCGTAACAGTAACCTAAAGATATACTTATAATAAATTAATTCCTAGCTTCGGACGTCGGAATGTTTACTTTTTTACTTTGTACGTTCGTGTGTCTGTCCTCTCGCCGTGTTTCTCGGAAATTATAGGATGAAAATGTTTCGAAATTATAATTTTTCGGCAAAATAATCGCGGACTGTAACCGGTATTTCGAATTGTTAGCTGTGACGTTTTTTAAACAGGCGATCACGTGACGATAATCGATCAGAGAGCAAACAAACGCGTCTGACTTGTGTTTGTGTGTGTGACTCTCCTAAAATTAAAGTGTACTCAGTTAGCGGGGTGCAAATATTTCCGCAGATTACATTCGAACGAATATTTGTACTCCCTTCCGCCCTTCCGACACTAGAATAACACAAGGGGAGGAAAAAAAAAGAATGAGGAACAACGAGGTGTTTGCCCAAAGATTTATATATATATATATACATTTGCATAATAATAATCTCGTGTTTCTCCCTCGAATACCCTCTACGTATTTCTTGTGTGACTTTGTTACTTTACTCGACACTACTATAGAAGTAAAACAATTGCTGTGTTTTCGATTTGTATACAAAAACCCAGTACATTAAATAAACATTTAAAAAAAAAAAAAAATAATAATAATAAATGAGGATACTAAAAACTGTACGCGTGTGTATCTATAACACCACGTATTGTTATTAGATACGTGTTTTTGGCCTTTTCGTGTGCGTGCTCGTGTGTAGTATACTTGTAAACGTTGTGTTTGTATGTATAAGTTACTTCTACGCGCATTTACGCGAGTGGTGTTAACATACACGTCTATGTGTTCGAGTGTTAATACGCTGTGTATTTTAATTACGTTTACGTGTGTATATCTCCGCTTCTGTATTTGTGTAATACGTCACAATCGAATGGCGAATTTCTACTGTGTTTAAATACTAAAAATATCGTTATAATTCTCGAACAAAACAATTTTTTTTTTTTTTTTTAAATATTAACTAATGGCACATGACGGGAGAACACGTGTTATTTAACATTTCGCACTTGGATGTATTCCACAATTGGGATTTTTTTTAAAGGAATTTTGGAATGAAAACAATTTTAAATAAAAAATAAAACAAAAAGAATTATCGACGATTCAATTAGATCATAGAGGAATATTTTAAACAATTGAAAACAATTGTTTTCCGACAATATACAAGAAGTAATTTACTTACGAAGGAGCGAATCTGTGACCTAAATACGAGAAACAATTCCATTTGGATTGTTTATTTTTTTTAAAAAAAAACATAAACTTTAAGAAATATTTTGCAAAAAAAACAGAATAAAAATAAATGTTTTAGAGCAAATATATATATATATTGTCTAGTTTTATTCTCTCGTTGGACAGAATAATGGCGGAGACAAGTTAAAGAAAAATAAGAGTGATAAAAGCTATGTCGTGTCTTAAATCTGTTGAAATTCTCCGGAGACGTCCTCTTCGTCATTGGAAAAGAACCAATAAAATGAGACGAAATTGGCTAAAATTAAACAATTAAATATTTCCAATCGAACAATTGACTAATCCCCTATAGGAATTTTAAAACGGTGACCTTTAACACCTCGTAACTTGGCTTAACTTCCACCCCCAAACCGCCATTGTCGTTTAACGTCACATTTTGCTCCAAAATTTACGGTTCCGCCACCGAAATTAAGACCATTTTTAAATACTTGGTAGCGTACAACATTATGGTGTATACTACGTCATCATTTTTAACCCTTTGCAGCATCCGTTATTTCCGAAATTTGCCCATTTTTCCTCTCTTCTTTCCTACTAAAATTGTGTCGTAGCGCCGTGTACCATTTACGGTACAAGCCGGTGTTACGGCACGTAGAACGCGCAGTTTCGCGCCGCATGGTCAATATCCTGGTTTATTAATAGTTTACGGAAGGAAAAGGAACGGAACAGAAAAGGAAATCGACTTAATCGAAATGGAAAGGCGTCGGTAGACATATTACTTTACTTAGATGACGACACGCAATTTTGGAGACGTCACGAAGGGGGGTCCGAATTCTTCCATTCTCCCCGAATGCATATATATATATATATATATTTTTTTTTTTTTCAAATTGGGCAACGATTAACCGACAGAATTGGGTGTGTCTTCTTTAGTGAAAATCGTCTAACCGAAGAACAATCGATAGCTTCCAGATGAAATAATTGTAACAGATATGGGGCTTCCTACAAAATCCCTCAAGAGTGCCCATCTCTCTGGACGATAACCGCCCGGTTAAACCAACTAAACGAGGTTGATTAATCACGGATAATCGCGCTATAACTCGTTAATTACAATTTACATTTTAATTGTAATTAATTAGAAGTAGTCGAGTGATGTAAGTGTAACCGATGATCTCTCTTTTTTTCTTTTTGGAGCATTTTTGGCACTGTACCAAAACCCCGTTTCGAAGCGCATTTCCTACGCTTCTACGTGTCCCGTACCGAAACATTTCGTACCCTGGTACAAAATAAAAATACTATACACCGCACCCCCGTGGTGATTTTATAAGAAATGTATTTGTGACGTATCCGTCGTATGCAAATTATATCCGGTTACGGCGGCATCCAGGTAAGAGAATCCAGGTCCTCTGGTTTCTAAATATAGTCCGTCCACCCCCGCCAATCTGTTACCATGACGACAGTTGTTATTGGATTTGATTCCTACCGTCGAATTAATGGTAAAAGAACCTTGACCCATCGAAGAGTCGTAGGAGACGAGAGGGTTGTTATGGCAACTAAACCTCGGAGGATTCAAAATAATGGCATTTTCCTCCCTCCCGGAAGGTTACTTTAATATAATTTATAACCATAAATAAGGGGAGGAGGAAGAAGCGCGTGCGACCATAGATGGTCCTCGAGCAGAGTTATTAACGGAAAAGGGTTTGTTCTCACCTGTCTAGAGTTAGCTCTTCCAGCAACGTCAGGTCACAGGCTATGTATTCTAGAGAAGAATCCGTGATTCTGGGACACCAGGATAAGTCGAGAACACGGAGGAGTCTGAGGTTTTCGGCTAAGAGCTCGATGCCATCGTCCGTTATCTTAGAACAACCCGAAAGAGAAAGTACAGTCAAATTGGGCAATACGTGAACCACGTTCAACACACCGTGATTTGTTATCTCCCAGCAGGATTTGAGTCTTAAGACGGACAGAGAACTGCTCTGTCTCGGCCCGAACGTGGCCAAACCCGAATCTGTCACGTGGTACGCCTGAAGATTGAGTTCACACAACGAAGGTAAGAGCTGAGCAATGGCAGAAACGCTGTCGTCCGCTACGTTGATGCAGTCGGTCAGTGTCAAGGATACGATCCTGGGCGAGAGACTTGCCCAGAATCCCGCGTCCGTGATCTCATTGCATCCCGACAACTCCAATTGATTGACGAATTGAAGGGTGGCCAACAGAGTCTCGAGACCCTTGTCCGTCACGTTGGAGCATCTCAGAGACAGATGTCTCACGTGTTTGACGAACTGAGCCGGGAAGTGAGCCGCCAGGTGATAAGCGTCGTTATCGTTAGTACCGAAAAGGCACAGGGCCTCCAGGCCCCTTCTCTCGATAGAATGGTACATCCTCTTGCGCCCGTCCGTTCCTCCGCAGTTTCTGATCTCTCTCATGTTGAAAACGGGCATCAGGCCCTTCCAGTAACCGGGCTGGTAGGCCACATCCCTCCACGCTCGGCACACCTGGGCCAGAACGGGCCTGTCTCGTGTGGCCACGTAAGAGAACAACCTGACCAGGAATCCCGCATCCTGCCACATGTCCAGAGTGGAGCAGGGTTTGACGATGGTGGCCAGGTAGTCGCGTATCCTGGAAGCTCTGTGTGCCCTTCTTCTTTCTAAGATCGAACTGTCCGTTCGATTAACCGTGTAGTTCTGTGTTCTACCGGCGGTGGTACCCGATTTGCTCCTGACTGTCAACCCGTTGAAACACCTGCTCAGTTCGGCAGCTGCCCTCTTGGTGAAGCTGACTTCTGCTGCCATCCTGTCTCGCCACCTTCCTCTATATTTCTCGTTGCTCGTCGACCATCCGAAGCGCTTAACGTAACCGTTATGTTGTCTTCATTCACCGAGGCAACGATTCTAAAACCCGAGACTGCGTAGTGTCTTCTCCTCTGACGTCACAGTGCGGTTCGTCCATTGTACCGTCGGGTTTGACGCTGCCCCAAGACTTATCGCTTCTCTGATCTGTTTTCCTAATCGATGCGTCAAATCTCCGAGATGACCGGTGATTTTTTTTCCCATTTCGTATTTATCGCCGCCTTCTTTCCCTAGGTGAGTTCTTCGGTGACGTCACCGGCCAGACACTTACCGCATTACCGGTTTTGCGAGCGCGTTATTGAGCCTTCCTCTGCAGTGGATGAGATCTGTGGGTGGATGCCAAACTCTCGTCGATAAACTCGCCGTCTACGTTAACTCCACTCGATTCTCGTCTCGCCTCCCCCCGACGAAAACACCCGGTACCCGAATATTAAATAATAATAATAAAAAAAAGTATCCTTATATTTTAAAACAACGGCGAATATAGAAAAATAATCCGGAATTAGGAATAAATTCTTCGCCTAACGCCGAATTTATTATTATTATTTTAAATAAATAACTCTTTCGAACGATATCGATTGTCCAGTTTCGCGCTACCACGCCATCTCGTAACGAAAATATGAACTATTTAAAATTAATTTATAAAGCAAATTTCTTGATTTTGGTTAAAATTATATTTTTATTTTTAACAAAATTTAAAGTAAAATTATTTAAAAAAAATACAAATGTATAAAAACAACGTAAGCAATTACATAATTCAAAAAATATTTTGGCACTTAATTACTTCATGGTGGCAGTTAATTGCCAAGAAAACATACAATGGTTTATTTTGTCATTTTTTATTTTTTTTATAAGACAGACAAAAATATATTTTAAAATAAGTTTTAAAATTAAAAAAAATAATAATAATTTTAAAAATAAATATTTTAAAGAGATTTTTAAAAGAAACAAATAGCCATATTTAATTATAAAATTGTAAAAAAATTAAAAAAAAATACAACGTATATGATAATTTTTAAAATATTTCTTAGAATTAAAAAATATTAATCAATATAAATGAAGGGAAAAAAAACATTTAAAATTTATAAACAGTGATTTTGAATTTTTTTAAATTAAGTTCAAAGACTTACTACCGCCATCTAACGATAACTTATAAAACTAAACATAATTTCTGTTGGTTACGAATAGAAAAACGTCATAAAACAGTTTAAAATAATGATAAAAATGTTTATAAAATAAAAATTAAACATTTAAAAGATTTTACTAAAAAGAAATAGAAATATCAAGACACAAGTGGTTATAATTAACAATGCACAATCCGGCCTTCTCTTATTTAAAAAACAATAAATCGCTTCCGTAACGAAAAATAATTTTAATAAACTTTTTCATTAAAAAAAAATCGCAATTTAAAAAGTAATTAAATTTACACGAGAAATATAAATAAATAAAATAATTTTTATAGTCAAAACATTTAAATAAGCAATTACGTCATCACGAATTAAAATTAAAAAAAATAATTTTATAAAAATAAAACTTTCGATTAAAAATAATAATAATAACAATAAAACACGATTAA
Source organism: Centruroides sculpturatus (assembly GCF_000671375.1). NCBI lineage: Eukaryota > Metazoa > Arthropoda > Arachnida > Scorpiones > Buthidae > Centruroides > Centruroides sculpturatus. The sequence goes on along the minus strand of NW_019385999.1, from coordinate 126,329 downwards.
AATTATAAATTATACAAAAGGCACTTTTGGTGATCAGCCATCGTCTCGTTATTTGAAGTAATGATAGATAAGGGATATGACGTCCGTAGTGATGTCATCGCCTTTTAGTAATGTCGTCATTTCCTGTTTTCGATCCCTCTACAGGAAGTTCGGAAGGTTATTTAAATTTTAAAATTTAATATTTATATAATAAAATATTATTCTTATTTAAAAATAAATTTAAATATTTTGATTTTTTTCTTTTAATTTAAAAAATTAAATGAAAAAGTAATAATTTACTGGATCGTATTTCTAACATTTTAGGGTTTGAATGTTAAAATCATCAGGAAATTCTTTTTTAAAAAAAACTTAATTTTAATTGTATAAAATACTTTTTTTTAAGTTTTATAAATACTTTAATATATAATTTAATAAACATAACTTATATATAGAAGTATATGCCGCTATATATAGTTAATGGAAGCTGAATATAGAATAAGGTCGTAAGAAACCGGAATCAACCGGTCACAAATTGAAAAAAAAAAGGTCATCTACTTTATAAATATAAATTATAACAAGAGAAGAATATTAAAAATCCACATTTTCACCTTCAAATCTTAATAATTAACACAAAGAAACCCTTCAAAGTTGTTAGAAATCCGCCATTTCGCATGCGTTTCAACTTTGGAAATTGGAAATAAAACTTATTTTACTCGAAAAATTTAAATAATTTCTACAAAATTTAATTAAATTCTATTATTTTACGGTTATATTTACGTACCTTTACATGATCCATGAAAGATTTTGGCATAGGAATCGAGTCCAACTGGTTCCTGTTTTCAAAGCCCGCTTCATAAATACCGCTCTTAAGAATTCGGGATGATCGGGATCGGTATTCGGAATCCTGAGGATTATATGGATTAAAGATCGAGATCTATCGGGAAAACGAGGATCGACATTCAGAATCTTTGAATCTTTGGGATGGAGTGGTAAAGATGGAGAAGAGTGAAGAAAATAGGAGCGAGGAGGACTGACTTTTCGTACGTGCCACAGACATATTTATAGGGTGATCTTTTTTTAACAAGTAGAAATTGTAATTTCCGTTTGTGACGTGAGTCACAAAAATGAATTAATTAACTCTAGAAAGAGCCAATTTATCGTCCATTAGATTCCATTGAAGAGGTTCTAATTATTATTAATGGGCCGAGAGATAAGAGAATTTCCTATCGATTTTCTGTTATCCTTGATGAAAATCTACCGTTTAATATATTAGTTAATTAAGTTTGAAATTAAAAATTATTCTCTATATTAATTAATATCTTTATTATATTTATAAAAAGAATAATAAATTAAATATTGGAATTTTTAGAATTACTTTAAAACATTGGTTACGAGGAAGAAAGGTGGTTTTATGATTGATTTTTTTAAATTAATTAAAGGATTTCTTCGAAATTTTGGGTGGAAAATGATTGTTTTTGCATCTTATAAACTACAAATTATCGTAATTTTGTCCTAAAATAAAAAATATTCACAAATATATTAAATTTTTACGCATTAATTGCCATGGATCTTGCCTACATTTAGCAGTTTCTGACCATCTTTTCCTTTGTTTAAAACTTCAAAAATTCGTAAACAATTAAAGAAAGGTTAATTAATATTTAAAATTTATTTTGAATTAATTAATTAATCGCTCCGTTATGATATTCGGCGAGAAATCTTTAATATTTACGCTCGATTTCTTATCGATTTTTGCTCGTACACGTGGCCATTCTTTAAAATAATTGATGATTCACCGCCACTTCGAGCCTCGTCAATTACGTATATTAGAGAATTGTTAACGTGGAAGGTCTCGTATAATCGACTGTAATCTCCTGTACAAACCTGTACAAGTTTATGTTAATTTATAACGAGAGGGGCATTGTTATTCTCTCCATTGATGCACGACTCTAATGACTGGTGTCCTATAAAGTGATGAGATGAAGTGTGGTGAATCATGAAACTTTAAGTAAATTTCTTATATTTAACTGTCTGCCGATTTAAAATAATAAATATATATTCTGTATATTCTAGAGAATATTATTCTACGTTTATTATAGAACGATTATTCTGTAAATAGTAGAATTTTTAAATTTAAGCTGCGAGAAGGAAGCAGTTTTCTTTGAAGAAGAAAGGTTAAAAAAAAAACAGATTTTTTTTTATTAATTAAACCGAAAAATCGGCAAGATAAAAGCAGAAAACGTTCATCAAAATCGGAAATCTCTTCTATTTTTACTTTTATCCTTATTATTTTGTATGTTGGCGCTGAATTTATGATCATTTTTATACATTTTCTTTATTAAAATGAGATAAGTTCTATAAAAATCGCTTCGAAGAACCAGAAAAACACCTAAAGAATGCTTAAATATTATAAAACTAGATAAAGAATAATTCATTTTTTAAAAAAAGCGCAAAAAATAGAGAAAATCGAATAGTTTATGCGTATGAAAGGTTGATAAAATCATAATTTCATTTCTTTTAATGCTTTAAATTTTCGAAAAATCTCGATAAGTATGTTTTATTGTGAATCTACGAAAGCATAAAAATATTTAAATGTAGCATTCGTCAGTACAAAAATCAATTATTTCTTATCTTTTGCTTATTCTCCCGAGTGGAGTTCTTGGCTAGAGAGAGAGAGAGAGAAAAACACTGCCATAAATTACTCGAACAGAAATTTAATTCATATTTTTCATAATTAAAGCCAAGAAAATGATCATTAGAAACAGAAAAACTTAGTTTAACGTTAGATAAAGTCCAATTGAAACGACAGCAAATAGAAATTAAAACACAATGTGGGAAACACGTGATTACAGTTTCGCGAGAAGCAATTGTGAAACGATCACGGGAAGAGATAATGACGGATTACTTTAGACATTTGTGTCTTGATTTGCTTATCCACAGGAGAACTTCCTACAGGCTTTGATTCTGGTGTATCTTCCAGGAAAGGTCATGACCCCTGGAGGTTCTCTCTGATAACGTACAGCACAGAGAGATTCGATAGGGGGAAATGTGGTTTTCCTATCAAATTTTTCTAGAAGGGAAGAAAGAGAGGGCGAGACGAATGAATTTAATCTATGTAAATAACTTAAGTGTGTTGGGTACAGTTAAAAGTACTGTACTGTATCTATTATATAAGGCGAGCCGGAATGATGGGATAAAACGCATCACATGGACGATCCGCCAAAGGGGTGCCACAAAGAGAATTATTTACGTGTTATATACGTGAAGAAAATCGGAGAACTCCACTACGTGTTCAAAGGTGGGCCGAGGTGCGATAGAAATAACGATAATCAGAAGTAGAGATGATGAGGGAAATCATCACCATCATCTATTTCTCTCATCATTCTATCTTTTATATAATAAAAATAAGATAATTGATAATTTTAACAATTCAATTTTTATCCGAATGTCTACAACAGTATATTTAATCGATCGCCGATCAGATTTTAATTAGTGACTAGAATTATTCGTTTCTCTTTATTCGTTCTTCGATAGCGATTTCGGGTTTAACGTATGATTCGAAACGTGCAAGTTAAGGATTTATCGACGCACATCATGGCACCTGCGTTATCGAATTCTCCGCAGTATCGGGGTGCAGAGAAGAGGGTGACCAATTTGCGTCTGGCAAAGAATTCGTAACCGTCTTCCACCACTTGGTGAGCTCTGCAGATCAAGTCCAGACCGTGTGCCTCTGTGAATTCCTCCACCATATCCTCTCCGAAAGTGACAGAAATCCCTCGTTCGTTGTGGCTCCACCCGTCTATCATTCCGTCCGGATCGGCCCACAGAAGATCTCGAACTATTCCCGATCCCGTGTAAGATATGGGTCGAGACAGCTCCCGAATTTGCTGTAACGAATATAATTCCGGACTCAATCCCCCGTGACAGCAAAATATCTTCTGACGAACTATGGCCACCAGAGGAAGAGTATCGAAAGACTTCACGAACTCCTTCCATAGTTTAACGCTATAACGTATCTTGCATTCGTCGTAAAATCCGTAAACTCTGCTGATGTTGGCCGTTTCGTGATTCCCCCTCAACAGGAAGAACCTCTCGGGATACTTCACTTTATAAGCGAACAGTAGACAAATGGTTTCGGTCGATTGTTTTCCCCTATCCACGTAGTCTCCGAGGAACAGATAGTTACTTTCGGAGGGAAAACCTCCCACCGAAAAGAGTCTCAAGAGATCTTCGTACTGTCCGTGAATGTCTCCGCATATGTTAATGGGAGTTCCGAGTTCTAAAAGGATGGGTTGGCTAAGGAATATTTCCCTGGTGATCCGACACAATTGGATAATTTCCTCTTCTGGTAATTGTACTAATTTTCCCGGTTGGTAACGAACTTCTAACAGTTGGTATATGAGTTTGTCGATGTCTATGTTCATTCCGAAACGTTGTTTTACAAGGATTTCTCTCTATCTTGATTTTTCTATTCGGTATACTTCGATAATAAACGCCTCTAACAATATAGATTCGATATAACAATACAATAATATAAATACAATAGTTGCGTTATTATTTTTCTCTTTACTAATAATGAATACAAATGATAAGGCGTTAGCTATTCCTAACACCTTTATATAAAAAAAAGTAAATCTTTTAAACTTTATTGGGCTGCAATTTGAAAAAAAAAAATAGTATACAGTATACGTTATTTCAATTCATAACTTCCCCTGAAAGCAGTTAAATACCTAAGTAGGAGCCAGTTCCTCGTAGAAAGTCTTCCCTGTCGGCATCCCCTTGGAAGATCGCCCCTGTATCGATTGTCTTATTTCATCAATCCAATCATTCTCTTGTATTTGATGACAGTTCTTAAATGATGTGTCGGTGGCATATGCGGGATTTTTCAGAATATGGGTGCTGCTCGAAGCAGATTAGGGTGCCTCTACGGCACCCTAATCAACTTTTGAATTACTTTAGTTATCTACTCTTATATAATTGAAATCACGCGATTTGCATTATTATATTTATTTTTATTTTAAAGTAACAAAATCAATGGTTTTGGGGGTCTTATCTAGGAGGAACTTTCGCTAGAAAAGCTCCTGATCTGCGTACAGATCACCCAATTATACTATTTCGGATGCAGACACGTAATCTATTCTTATACCCAGTGCCGGCCCCAGGCAAGTTTTAGGATGGAGCGAGATCCTATTATGGCGCCCCCTGGGTTGCCCCTGATTTATACCCTTTAATTTCTTTACCACCGAGGCGCCCCCTAGGACTTAGCGCCTGGAGCGGCTGCTCCGTTCGCCCTATGGTAGGACCGGTTCTGCTTATACCACAGATCAAAACAGAAAATCTCGTTATTAAAATGTTATATTAGTATTTAGAATAGCAAATTGTATTGTTACAAGGAAAATTAATCATAATAAATAAAATTATCGCGCGCGTTGACACTTGTTACCTATCGAAATGACGATGACGATGAGTCATTTTGGTGTTTTTAGAAGGCAGAACTGCAAGGAAATTCCTCAACACGCTACTCAACATTCGAGTTCGATAAACAGAAAATTTTGTTTGTTTTTAAATTAAAATTTCGTAATTTTCTCTCGATTAATGCCCTAATTTTATAGAAATAAACAATTATTTACAATATATTTACGTAAAAACCGGTTAAAACGAAAATTCCAGCATATATTTTTTTTTTTACATTCGAAAACACTAGAAGGAAATTTTTCTCGCATCGACCCTTTGTAAGATTTCAAATTTTTAACCGGTGTTACGTAAACACCAAAAAATGACGTCAGCGCCTTCTCTTTGGCTGATGCAATCGAAGATAAGATTCGGTCGAATTACTCCGCGACAAAAAATATTTATATATATTTCTTAAGTTTAAATAACTTAAATCCAGTTTGTTTAATATTTACACGCGTTATAATCATATATAAAGTGGATATTTTAAAGAATATAATAATTTAGTTAAGCGTATTTAATTAGTATTATTTGCAAATTTTTCAGTGACGTCAGCGCATTTTTCCGTATCCATGACGACGTCGGCGGTGGGACTTCATTCTCTTTCTCAATGTCCGCCATATCGAAACTAGCGAGAAATCTTTTAGCTGCTAGGATAGAGAAAAACAAAATGAAACAATAGTTTTTTACACGGCGAAGCACCTTACGGTGCAACGCACAACTACAACAAGTTACAATGGCGTAAGTATTTCTTAAATTAATTCATTTTTATTCCTTTCTATCGGAGCAATGGCGGAAGTCGCTGAAAATTGCGCATATAAATTGCTCTTTTTTAGTATCTGGACGTGTTTAAATGCACTTAGGAATGGTTAAATTTGTATAGAACGATTTCGTAGAGCGAATGGCAACGAATAAGCTCGAAAATTATTCTGTCGAGTTTTTAAAAATTTTATAAAATATCTCTAAATTGACGATTAATTCGTAAAAATCCGCCATTTTTTAATGTAATATTTAAGAAATTTCCAAGTTTTTAGCTCCACGAGGTTGTAAACATGAAGGATTGGCAGAACTTACCCTTAGGTAAGTTGGGTTAAATTCCAGTTATGTAGGCTGTTTTTTTCAATCTCCGACGGTCCATAAAACAAAGACAAGTGTAAATAACAAAGTGAGTTTATTACCAAAAGTTAGGTACAAACGTGATTACTTTTCGACATAATCGCCGTGAAGATCGAGGCATTGACGTATTCGTGGGCAAGCATTGCAATTCCCTCTTCGTAGAACGTTGCCGCCGGTGATTTGAGACGGCATTAATGGTTTTTTTTGAAGATCGTCATTAGTCTCGAACCTCTGCCTCGTAGTAACGTTTTCAGTTTGGGAAAGGAAGTCGCTCGGCACTAAATTGGGGCTATACGCTGGGTGTTTAAAAAGTTCCAAGCTGGGTTGAAGTTTTTACACCTTTAATATGTGAAGACTTCCATCTCTTTCTTGAACTGAAAACATTGCTAGGAGGGCAGAGGTTCGAGACTAATAATTATCTTCAAAACAATGTTAATGCCGTCTCGAATCACTGGCGGCAACGTTCTACGAAGAGGGGATTGCAATGCTTGCGCACGGATACGTCAATGCCTCGATCTTCACGGTGATTATGTCGAAAAGTAATCATGTTTGTACGTAAGTTTTGGTAATAAATTCATTTTGTTATTTATGCTTGTCTTTGTTTTACGGACCATCAGAGGTTGAAAAAAGAACAGCTTACATACTTTTGGTATCTTGTCCGTGTATAAACGTATAGGCTGATAATCTGATGAACTAAAAGTAGCTTCTACTGTTGTCTGTATGAAGAGAATTGCGGTAATAGCCGTGCAACTCTAAATGTTGCATGGTCCCAATTTGTATGTTTTTCTAGGTTACTACCCCTTCGTCTGCCAACGTTTTCCCCTTTGTTTTGGTAACGTGCATCTGCAGAATAGATGTCTTTTGGCCAGTATTGGTGTGCAACGGAGACAGTCAACAGACCGTCGGGAAATTTTGGATTGCCCGCCCTGCCGTCCGGATTTGTTGCATTGTGGTCATCATCCATCAGAGGCAAGTCTCGGGCGACGAGAAAGTCACCTAGAGTGTCAGAGTCGGAGAGTTTGTCGTGACATCTCCAAAGCCGGCCAAATACTTCCATTATGCAGACTTGTCACTGTTTACCGAAATGACGGGAAGAGTGTTGGCGTGCGAAAGGGAATACCTAGAGAAAGAAACTCGAATTGGGACTTTGTGATGTAAATGGTTCCATTGCAGTTATGGCAGTTCCAAATGGGGTCGAGCAAACTACCGCTGAAGAATTTAGTTCCACCATATTATAAATATTTCCTTGTTTATTTAAAGATTATAGAATTATAAATAGAAAATAAAGCTTAAAAATTTATTGGTCAGTTGGCAAAATAANTTACATTTCTACAGTATTACCAAGAAGTATATTATGTTTATTGACACATATATATTAATGACAATATATCAGTTTGTGATAATCATGATTTGCTTATATCAATCTTAATTGATAAAGAAACTGCTTATCTAACTGTAATGTAACTATCCAGATAAATATTTAATTTGCACAGTAATTACAAAACAAACATAATAATCATAATAATCTATATTTACATTTTTGAGCAAACTACCGCTGAAGAATTTAGTTCCACCATATTATAAATATTTCCTTGTTTATTTAAAGATTATAGAATTATAAATAGAAAATAAAGCTTAAAAATTTATTGGTCAGTTGGCAAAATAAGGCTCTATCTATTTAATGTTATTAATTAAAGAGACAGGAATGCTTTTTTTTTACGTTAAAGTTAAAAAATGGATAATATTGCGTTATTTGAATATCTATATTTAACATTGAAATGAAACTGTAGAAAGTGAAAAAAATAATAATAAAGTCAAAACTGGAATGGTCTGTTTAATTAATTTCTAGTTTGTTTGGTAGTCGTAGCAGTAGAATATAAACAGAGTATTTCAGGTTAATCAAGTATTTTGGTAGAAAATAACTGATTTATGGTGTCTGCTTTAAGAGAGTATAAAATTTTTGACAATGTTTGTTAAATTGTACATTATGATTTCAATATGAAGAAAAAAAAAGTTGATAAAATCTAATAGCTAGGCCTACATTTAATTAATTCTTCTTGATATACTAATGTGGGGATTAGTATGCATCTAGGATACGGGACTTCTATGAGGGAACATTCTTTCAGAATATAAAGTTTAAAGAAATTTGTGTTTGTTTTGTTTTTTTTATTTTGAACAGATTGTCTTTTAAAATGAGATGTTAATAAAAATGTTTTTGTTCTCTATTGCAAATTACTAACCTAGACCTAAATGTTTTATATTGGTGAATGAATACAGATGACTTTTTCTTAATAGCTTGGATCGGTGGTTCCAAAACTTTGAAAAGTTGCTGACCCTCTTACAAAAGACATGCTTTGGCAGATTTGGTTGTGGTAGTTAATTAATAAACTACAAATTATTTGCAAATTTTTCAGTGACGTCAGCGCATTTTTCNGTACTTGCAGACTCGCGAGAGTCGGTGGCCCGTGGTTTTGGAACCGCCAGTCAAAGCCAAGCTTAGACTTAGAATATAAGAGAGCTTTATTTTATTAAAGAAATCTTATATTTTATTACTTCTAAAATAATACTTTAAAGTAGCTTATTTTTATGGAGGTGCAAAGGTGCATTTTAAAAATTCAAAGGGTGAAGGCAACAGAAAAGGTTGGATTGCCTGTTTTTTTTTAGAAAACTATTCTTCTATGTCTACTGCAAAAGATAATTTTTGTCAAGAGCCATTGTTTAAGGGATTGAGATTAAAAATTATGATAAATAAAGAGTAGGAATAATATGTAGGAGCAAAATTAACTAAGAACATTTTCTTTGTGGCTTATTTTCATTTTATAATTAGTAATCTTACATTTCTACAGTATTACCAAGAAGTATATTATGTTTATTGACACATATATATTAATGACAATATATCAGTTTGTGATAATCATGATTTGCTTATATCAATCTTAATTGATAAAGAAAGTGCTTATCTAACTGTAATGTAACTATCCAGATAAATATTGAATTTGCACAGTAATTACAAAACAAACATAATAATCTATATTTACATTTTTGAGTGTGTAACTCTGCTCTAAAAATGTAAATACATTTCCTCCATTTCTGTTTTTGCATTAACTAGATAAGAGATCGATTTTTAATAAGGGAAATTTTGATTAGGCAAGTTAAAATTGTAAAATTGATGACATTTTGGTTTTTCTGTCTTCAGATTCAACAGCTTCCAAATGATGTGTAATGCTCTCAAAATAGGTTTAAAATTTTATGACAATATGCAACGTTATTATATACACATTAAAGACAAACATTAATAAAAAAGCCAGGACGACAATTATATTTAAAAAAACAAAATTTTTTCAAGAAAATGATTCGTGTTTTGTCATAATCCCATTTGTTTTCAAGGCGTGACGTGGACGGAAGATTGAATTTCTGTATTTCTTCAACTATTTTCTTTAAATAGAGAGAGGTGTATTTAATATTTTACACAGTAGGTTTTCAATTTAATTGTCCAGGACCATTGTGTATTGATAATTGGGAAAAGTTATGTCTGTCACTGTATTTTAAAATGTATTTTCAAATATACATTAATAACGAACTTGCGTTATGTAATAAAATGTTGTTACAGCTTGTAGGTATGAATAAAATATTATGTAAGGTACATTGAGTAATTTATACACTCCATTAAAACATTTCTAAAATATAGATTTAATACAGGAATTAAAGTTCAAATAAACATATCAATAAAACTACACAATGTAACTAACAAAGTGTTTATGCCAACAATACTGACTGATTGACCCAACCTTTTAGATTGCTCTATTTACCAGTGTTAAAAATTTTTTCTTTTTCTATTAAATTTGAACTCTGTTAATTTAAAGTTGGATAATAATTAAAATTTAAGTATTTAATTACAACATTATTTCTTTAAAGCCTTTGTTTATTATTTAGAAATGGAGCAATTACATAGGTTGGAGGCTTTGCATTTCTAAGGAATCAAATGGTCATTAGATTGTGTACTTTACAGGAAATAACTGTAAAATTAGCAAACTAATGGGAAACTAGCACAAAGTTCAACTTTATTTGCTGACATTTGCTAGTTATTTTTACAGTAAAACATTTCTGAAATGCTAAAATATTTATAGTTTTGTTTTTTAAAAAATAGTTAGGAAATTTCATAATTTTCTGTATAAACAAACAAAAGGTAGTATTTATTAAAGTGAACCCCTGTGGTAGTGTTTAATTATTTTAAAAAGTAATAAGATAAAAGTTTGAAATTTGAGTACTGAACTTTATTAATGTTTGTAAATACAGCTTTTGTTTCCTTGTTCATTAGGAAAATATTTACTTTTCCAGCTGTTATATATAACAACAGAAAAGGTATGGCAATCAGTCAAAAAACAACATCCGAGATTTTTACACTTTTGGACTCTGGAACCTTGAAACATCACAGTGCAAAAAAATTTGGGGATTTTTTTTCTATATGTAATGGTGTTAGTATGGGGAGACGATTTTGTTTACCCACTTTGAAGCTTAATAACTCCTATGCCTTTTGTCAAAATTTTCTGAAATTTTGCAGGTATGTTTGAGTATTAGGGGGATTGATGCCATTAAATTTTGGTGGTTAAAGCTTGAGGGATGGGGAGATAGAGGATCATATGTTGTATCTCAAGTGGGACCAGACTTAATGAAGATTTTACTCATTATCATCATTTACAATATTTTATAAAACTTATATGTCCTCAAAATCAAGATTTTGCCATTTTATTATGATTAATAATATAAAAAGATTTTTAATAAAATATAACAGATGGCACCACTACAATTTAAAATTTTTTTTGCCAGGGAAGTTATTCAACTCTTTGCTGGATTTTTATCAATGCTTCGATTCAAGATAAAAATCTTATGTTGATATTAATCCAACAGAATTCAAAATTTGTATAAAGAACTTTAAAAAGATTAATGTGAAGAAATGGACACTTCCTCATTGAAAAGTTTTCTCAAATTACAAATAACCTGTATGAGATTTTGCTTAATGGGACATAACTATGAGTTTGTCATTTTTGACCAGTTATTTTGGATTGACAAATAGGAGCCAGATATTTTCATTAAACTAGTATCTTTATTGTTTTATATTACAAAGATATATTTTATGGAAAAAAATTCTTGCTTTCTATGTTACATCTCTAGAATTCCTGATATTCTTTGAAGAGGATTTGGTTACATTTCAGGATATGGAACACACAATGAACACAGAGTCCTATTTAGTTGCTATCCGATTACATTTTTGTCACATTTACACGAGCTGTATAGTTGGCTTGAATATGCTTGTCATTCTGCTTGTAATTAATCTAGTTATATGCAAAATTTTCGTCAGATTTAAGTAGATTTATTTGAAATTGTTTATACTGATATTATAGATTTACTTGCTTCAAAACAATAAATAACAATAGTAAGTTGAGGTAAAGAAATATTATAAATGGTCATATAATAAACAGAAATTATCTGGTAAAATGATCAAGTCATAATTTTTAATAAAGCAACAACAAATGACAAGGTCTGCTATGTTGCTTGTAAGTTTGGAAGCAACTATAATTTGGTATAAGGGAGGAAAAGGAAGGAAAAAGAAAACTGGATGTTTTGATTAACATGTGACCCCACAAAATGATGTTTTTAAAAATTCCGTATGTCCGAACTTGTGAGACAACAAGTATTCAAACTACCTTTTAACACTATATTTAATTTCTATGCAAATTACACAAATTGTGCTTTAGATGGCAGTAAATAATCTTTATTTAGAAGTCCAAATAACTACTGACTCGGAATACCTTGTGCCGAATACAGTCAATGAAGCGTATTGATGAATTTCTGAATAGATCATTAACATAAGTAATATATTATCATGAAAGACCTCTGCTGTGTATAATTTGTATAAAAAGAAAATCCTCATTAAGTGCATTATCCAAAAAGATGAAACTTTTCGATCGCTTTATTGATACAGAATAATAAAGAATGATTAGTTCTCCCCTTAAAAAAAGATGAGTGGTTCTCTCCAAGATCTCTCTGAAAAGAGTTGTTTTAAAAAGAAAAAATTAAAGTAATTGAACTTGGGCTTGACTCAAAGGATAAAGGAAAATCTTACAAATCCAGTACACAAAATTGATTTGAGAAAGTTGTTAGAATAATAATAATGATAAATACATATGAAAGGGGTATTTTCGGTACCATGTTATCAAAACATTCAAATAAAAGCAATTGTTTGTATCCAGAAATATGTTCAATAAAAAGTTTTTTTAATAGAAAATATATATTTATAATATAAGAAATTGCATTTTTGTTAGTACATAAATTTTAGTGAAAGCTAAAAAGATTATAAAATAAATATCCTTAAGTTAATCTAAAATAGTCAAAAACAAACTGTGCACACAAATTGGAACTACAATTCAACAGAATAACACCTAATCACAAATTTCCAGCAAACAAACAAACAATTGTCTATTTGTTTAATGGAAATTTGTGTTTAGGTGTTATTCTGTTAAAATACAGTCATAGAAACATATTCCAAAATCTTGTGTATTATAACTTAGGACCACAGCAAGTCTAAATCCAGCTCTAATGGAATAAAAAATTCAAAAACTCTCTTAAATTTAATATTAATATGTAAGTTTGTTCAATTGTCTATATTCAAAATTATAAATGATGATAAATCTTAAATTGAAAAGCTTATTGTTGGAGAATTGGTACCAGAATGAAGTGTTAAAAAATTCATAGAGGATTTAAATTTGAAATTTCATCTTAAAGTATCTTTTATTTTAAAATTGGCACATAGCTATTATTTGCCATTAATGGATGCTTTTTCAAAGCTTCCATTAATGACAAATAATATCCATTTGTTTACTTGATCTAAATCTTAAAACTTATTTGTTTACTTGATATAAAAGATCAAGTAAACAAATAAGTTTTATCACTTTTCCAATGTTATTTGATTGAAACCACAAGTGTACAGAAAGGTTTTGTGTAAGCGACAGAAATCATTTGATTACCAAGAGAAATCTGGATACTGAGCATATTATTTTCACACTTTTGGAATGAGTTGGATGTGATGAAAAATGAATAGGAACACTGAGCATTTATATCATTTGCAAAAACAAGCCCAGAATCCACAAACAGAAAATTTTATTGTGTCTAGGTTACAGCTGATAATATCATTTGAGTTTATAACCATTGGTCAATCACTTCAGAAATCTCTGCACAGCTTCAGAAGTAGCCAGTACTTGTTTGTCAGAGATTTTATCCTCTTTAGGACACTTATGCTATGTGAGAGCAAGATCTCAAAGTCTAAACTCCAAAACTTTGTTTTGGAAAATTTACTTATTTTCCATATTTAATCAGGCATCGCACCATCTGACTACCATTATTTTCGCTGAGTAATCATATGTGCAGCTGATAATTTTGAAACAGAATGGAGTTGAAATGTTTCTTAGCTTCTAAAGATTTGCATTTTAGCATATTGGTATTTACAAACTTGTATATAACATTGGGAAACGATTATAAATTGTGAGAGTGCTTGCTTTCCTGAATAAAATATTTTTATTCACTTATACATCTCAGCTTGATTTTACACTTAAAAATCATACTTTTTGGTTGCTTGATATATCAGGGAGCCAAAAAATTTGAGTTACTACCTTTTTCAAAGTAAAGCCTAGTAGTCATAATTATTTTAATTACTAAACTGATTTATAATTTAGTTTTATGTAATTAAATCTTGTATATTTTACATTAGGTTTTTTGGAGTGTCTCCAGTTTTCCTTTTTCCTGCCGCTCCATTGGCAGATATTTATTCACGTTTATCATTCGGCATCGTCAACGAGAAGAAGAATGGAATCTTGCAAAATATTGGATTCAGATTGGGAGAGGTGGGGGCTTTGGGCGAATTCTGTCAACAACAACGACGGCATCTTTGATTTTAGCAGTTCTCTGGATGAATTGTTAACATCCGACTTAGTGGATGGAAACAACAATGATGCAAAATCAGGTTGGTAAAGTTTGTCTGTAAGAATAAATTTAAAAATTACTTAACAAATTCAGACGTGAAACTACAAACACACATATGTCAAGTTTTAATTGAGAAACTCAACTCTTATGTAAACAAACAAAATTCAAAAGTAATCTTGAAAAAATTTAGATTTTAATATTTTTTAAATTTTTATTCAGTTATGAATTCCAAATCTTAATACTTAAGGTATGGAATTTTTAACTTACTAGCTAGGACCAAACTCCTTTGAATACCTATGCAGACTGCAATTTTGGTTATTTTCAAAAAATTGTAAAAAGAAACAATGCAATTTTTGCAAAACATTGAATGTAAACCAAAAGCATTTATTACTGGTTCAAACACACCACAAGGTTACTTGCAACAAGTGCCTGTTGTTTTGGACTATAAATATAAGGTGCCATCAATTATAAGATGCATCTCTGTTTTGGACAAGTAAAAACAAAATGTCTTAAAATGAGAAAATATAACAAAAATTAATGCTGCTTTCTTTGTGGTTTTAATTAATAATTTATCATATTAATAAAATTATGAAATCAGTTTCTGATTGAGGATAAATCTTGCTTTCTTATTAATCATAACCATACATTAAGTTTAAAATTCAATAATAAACAGAAAAATACTGGTGCTAAACAAAAATTTTCAAGGAGTTCCAATACATTTTACTTTCCTGGCTTATGTATACATAACAAAGTATTGGAATCATGTTAAATTTGACCCTCTGAGTTTTTTGCAAATCTCCATGTTTTGAAACCTCCCAAATTCAAAACGGTCAAAAAACCCAGCAAAAAATTTCTTGCGTCTTTGTTGGCATCTATTTCACTTAATATCTCAGGATGGGGTTAAGATTAAGAAACTAAATTTGGCACAGTGGCTTGTATACGAGGGCTATTGATACTATTAAGTTTTGGTGATGAAAGGTCAAGAGGGTGGAGAGAGGGTGCATGTATCTTGAGAGGAGTAGGACTTAATCAAGATTTTTGTTATTAACATTTACATTTTTTATAAAACTTGCCCGTACCCTCAAACTTAACTTTTTTCAATTTTATAGTAATTAAAAATATAAAAAGTTTTATAACAAATTCTGATAACAGATGGTGCCACACAATTTTATTTTTGCATAATATAAAAGATTTTTTTAATTAAAACTCATAATAGCTGGAAAAGTTATGCAACTCTCATTGCTGGATTTTTTTTAATTTGCAAATTAAATGTCTTTTTGGGATGTTAGCATCCATCATCAAATTTTATCCTTGTACAGATTAGAACAGCATTTTTCTGGAGCTGGATGGTAATTAATATCCTAAAAAATGTTTCACTCATAAATAAAAACAATCCATCAGATTCCTTGAAAATTTGTTTTTTTTTAGCACCACTATTTTTCTATATAATTTAATTTATGAAGAGTATTTTATTATAATAGCAAATAACGATATTAAGTGGTTTTAGTTCATTTATTTTTCAAAAATAGATATGATTTTAATTGTCTATTTTTTCTTTAAAAAGTTTTATGGAAAACTGATGCTTCATATTTTTACTTGTGTTTGAAGTGGTACATTTATTCAGTAAAATCTAAGTTTCGACTGCGCAAATGTAGAGATGAGTTTTTTGCTGACTTTATTCAAAAATGAAAATATATGAGGTGATTGTATAACAGTTAGATGAAAAGAAAATTCACTCTTGATTTTAAGAAACATGTCATTAAGAGTCCAATATTTTTATCGTATCTAATATACGACAATTCTTCATTAAACTCCCTATAAATCTGCCATCTCAATTTTAACTTTCAAGAAGCTGTTAAAAACTTTAATAACTCAAAATTAGATTTTAAAAATAAGTCAGTTTAATATTTGATTAGCATTAAAGAAGTTTGACAAAACACTTCTGGCTATTAAACAGGTTTAATGCTCTCTCTCTCTCTGTTAAATTTTATCCCAGGTTGACGAAACCGACCAGTAAAATAGTAATAAATCCTAGTCAGCGTAGGATAGAAATATCTTTGGATCTGGTCAAATTTAATGTAAGTATTAATGGTTGTTCATAACCATTAATGAGTATTGAGTATGAACTTGTAAATTTTTACCAGATTTATCTTGACATAAGGAAAATGAAACTGTTTTCAAAAAGTAATCATTAATCACTGAACTTCCTCTGACTGTCGACAGAGATCATTATCTAATTGACAATGACACAATAATGAACGAAATAATAGAGAAAATAACATATTTCTTTGGCTATTGTTATTTAAGAGGAAAATATTTAAGACTGCTTATTGTTTATAAGTATATCTTATTGTAATAAAAGTTTAATGAGAGTAATTTCTGTCATTTAGAACATTCAAAA
This sequence comes from Centruroides sculpturatus, assembly GCF_000671375.1. NCBI lineage: Eukaryota > Metazoa > Arthropoda > Arachnida > Scorpiones > Buthidae > Centruroides > Centruroides sculpturatus. The sequence goes on along the minus strand of NW_019385999.1, from coordinate 109,408 downwards.
ATATCCTTTTATTAACATATAACACAATCTGTTAGATAAAAAAAAAATAATAAGTTTAATAAGATCTTTTTTCGCATTGTTGCCAGGTTACTAATAGTATAGTTTGGTAATAGCCCAAGCTTTTTGATCGATGGTCAAATTAAGTATATTGTATGTCGTGAGTAGGCGAGTCACAAATATTTTGTTTATTCCATTATCCTAAAAGGCTTATGTATAAGAGATACACCAAATGTATGTCAGTCAGATTTGCCAGTGTCTGTAGTTTGAGAAATAAGTTGTTTGAAATTGGGAGAATGGTATAATGCAACAATGCGACATGTGATTTCTCCCAGAGAGGAATTCTGAGAAATTGGTCTTACTCCAGAAAATTCCATATAGCCTATCTGTGAACCACTGATGGGCAATTTTTTTTTATGATAAGAGACTAGACAAATGTGTTACATTAATGCAGTGGTAACATTTTCATTTTTTAATTGTACAGTCTGCTTGTAATTTATATAAGATGGTGCAGTATTATTGGTGGAATTCTTTATTATGTTATTTTTGTATACATTACATATTAAAAACTGGTTTGAAATTTTATAATGGCCGTTCAAAATTGCAATCCGAAAACTAAGACGACCAAATGTGTTTTAGATGAGTTTTAAGCGGTAACTATGAAACAATATGAATAACAATTTGCACGTTTGCAAAAGTAAATTGCAAATTGACATTCAGTCGGTCTCATTACAATAACTCAATTCTTTGCACTAAATAAATTTTAAAAAATTTTTTATGCCATGATGTAGAAAAAGTAATGTATAAATTAAGTGAAATGTTTTTGATTGGAAATTTCTTTTTGTACTTTTAGACGTGTTTGCGAAGTGGATGGATGAAAAGATGGACTTGTCCACCATGCATCTAGAAAGTCAGTCGGGTCTTCTGGATGATCTAGATGTGATGATTGAAGACCCAGCTACCATTCTGGAAATCATGATGGGCGCTCCATCGGATATACTGGAAAGCGATTTAGAAGTTTTGAATTTTAAATCCGAGAAGAACGATGGCCCGACCAAAGAGGCGTCGGAGTTTGCGGCCACTCCGGACTCGCCCGGAGGTAGAGTTCCCGACAACAGTTTTGCATTGTCTCCGGAATATCAGCAGGAATCATTTTATAAATCGGTTTCTCCCGAAAATCCATCTCCCGCAAAAGAGATAGTCGAAGAAATCGATCATTTAGCATCGTATTTAAAAGGAGAAGCAAATTCTCTAGATGTTCCCACATTATCACCCAATTTTAACGATTCGCAGTTATCGCCCAGTGTATCCGTTTCTAGTTTGGAAACATTAGATTCCGTAGATTCTAAAGATTCGTACGATAAAATAGAGGCACAATGTAGTTCATCCAACACAGATTTAGCACACGCAGCAGAGGGTGTTCATTTTCGTTTCGATTCGCACGAGAACAATGCAATGTTAGAAGAATCCGAAATACCGGAAGTCGGTCACAAGACCAAAGCCAGATCACAAAATCACAAACGATCGGTTACTAACCGTGGTCCTCCCGCGGGCGAATTTCGGCGGGAACGTAAGCGCAAACAGAACAAAGACGCTGCCACTCGGTATCGCCAGAAGAAACGCAAAGAATCCATGGCAATTAAAACCGAAGAAACCGTTTTGGCCGAACGTAATCAGGAATTGAAAAGTCGAGTCCAGCAGCTCTCTAACGAAATATCCTATCTGAAGGGCCTCCTGAAGGAAGCGAAATTAAGGATGCAATCTTCATGAAGATTCCAAAGTAATCACCAAGAGCGTAGCCTTTACGATGATTTTTTTTTCCCATGTCAGTTGCCGTTAAACCAGTTGTTTGCAGAAAATAAGACGAAGATCGTGTAGCTTTCAAATGAGATATTCTGTTGAATGTGTACGTTAATTTTTTTTAATACTCTTCTTGATATAAATGTATTAATTAATGCGTAAATAAATGTATGGTGAAGGAAAATTTCGCTTTTATTCGTTACAGGAATTGAAGGTAATTTGTCACTTGGGGGTTCGAGTCCGTGAAATATCCGAGTACCGAATATTTTGGTGTACAGGGCCGAATGTACTGTACAAGGTGAGCAAGTTACAGCTCAGAAGTTAATAATCCCTATGCATTTTGTCGAAATTTTCTGAAATTTGCAGGGAGGTTTGTTTATCGGGATCGATGCTTGTACATTTTGGTAATTAAAAGGCCGATGGGGTTGGGAGTTAAAGGGGGTCGTGTGTATCTCCAGTTGGTTCGGACTTAACGACGATTTTACTCGTTATAAGCATTTACAAATTTTTATAAAACCTGTTCCTACCTTCAAAATTAAGCTTTTTGCCGTTTTGAGATAGTTAAAAAGTATGAAGTCTTTTAAATAAAATATGGTAACAGATGGCACCACCAAAATTTTAAATAATGCCGGGAAAGTTGAGCAACTTGTTGCTGGTTTATTTGTTTTTGTAAACCCTAAGAAGACGCTCGCATATTGTCTCCGTCTTCATACGTTTGTCATCGTTTCAGGCGTACCGAATGTAAGTATTTTTTCGTTTCATCAGAATAATTGACGTAAAATAATTGGAAATTTAGCATCCGGTAGATCTGTTATATTGTGCCACGGTGCCTAAGCACGAGTTACATAAGTAGCAACACCAATTTATTGGAAGCGTTACGTATTACAAATTAGTTCGGTGAATGGTCTCGCCGTTGCCACTCGCGGAACTCGAGGCTAGGTGCTCAGAGTTGTGCCAAGGTCTGGCCGGCATTTCTAAAACTTGGGTCTAGTGTTAATTATTCCACGAATATAATACTTGAAACCTCCCGGGAGATATCCCCTCCTGGCAGGTATTCACGTGTTGCATTGCCATATCCCACCAAATCTGATTATGACACCTTGTGTGGTGTGTAAGATGGATTATGTTCGGGTTTGGTGGAATAGTCCACGTGTTGCGCTGCCGTATGTGTCAAGGAGAATTCATCCCGGGAGGACTTTTGTAGAGAAATTGATCCCTATTATTCAGTAAACCACGCGCTCGTCCAAAGAAAAGCACCCAAGACACTGGTGAATAAAAACTAGAATTCTAAATTAAAATCAACCATTTTCGAGGTGATCTCAAAGTTTACATAGAAGAAGAAGTTGCTGATTTTTAATTGTTTTGCCTAATAGGTGCCATACAAATTATTGTGTATGGTGTTACTCAAATTCGTCATTATACAAACACTTAAAACAAAATTAATTTCTCTAGAAACCATTCAAACGTAAAAATATCCGCAAGTATTTTGACGTGACGCGTATAAAAAATGTCGAAGTACAGAAATTCGAGTGAAAAAACAAAAGGGCGAGTAGAGCGTGGCGAGGTCAGCTAGTACCGAGCCTGGAAGACCCCGATTTCTTGCTCATCGTAACTTTACGGGGATAGTCTCGGATTAGACAGGTTTCAGCTTTGTCCATGGTCGAGGTTTGTGCATACGAAGACACTCGTTTAAACATTTTATTCTCTTCCCATATTTCGGATACGAAGCTACTTAAAGTACAGTCGAACCTGTGAACAACGGCCTCTGACGGGATTATAAGAAATGGCTTTAATCGGAAGTGGCATTTGTTTGATGGTTATCCTGTATGCATTTTTGTTTGAAAGAAGTTCGTGAGGAAATGGCCGATGTTTAGTAGTGGCCATTAATGGAGATTCGACTGCATACGAGAAACTATTTTATGGAAATTTATCATTATAGACCAAATTTCCTTCGAATGAGGGGAGCCATTTTTTCCTCTGCCTCTTTCTCTTTCCACTTTGTGGGCGCTAAGAAGGCTTTTATAACATACTCATCTTGGTCTTGGCTCGGCTCACGAGAAAAGACTAGGCTCGACATCCGGGACAGACCGCCCCCGAAAAATTCCTTGGGTGTTTGACCCGAATTTGGAGGCACCAGTCAAACTTGTGGCTCCGAAATTGGGGGGAAAAGGTAATTTTACCGTTGCAATTATATTATCATAATTTATAAACAGTTCTATACGTACAATTCGACCTTATTAATTTAGAATGTCATAAAATTAGGTAGAGGGGGCCCAGAAGATTTTAATCCGCCACTAATTAGTGACGAAAAATTAAACATTTCTCGTATCTCGCGAAGGATATAATGAGAAGTAACACGAAGAAAATTATAAATGTGGAAGAGAAAGTTACGAAATAAAATTAAGAATTTTGATTGTTATCTTCTTGCGCAAACCCAAAGATTTATGACGACCCACATAACGTATAAAACGGTCATGGGAACACCTTTCTGTTCTGTTTGTTATCGACATTCGTTCTTCACGTAGACTACCTGTAGAAATGAAATCAAGAAAAGGTAAGACAAATCACAATACATATTTTAATTTAAAAAAGAAGACCAATTTAATGGTTAAACGTATCCATTAATTCTAGAACAATGGTTTTCGGGAGTTTTCTCCGAAGTCTTCACCCCGTAACCCGTGTGTACGACATTCCTGACACCTGATTATATAACTTTTTAAATTATTGGGTATCATGGAATCTTACGACACCTCTAGAAGCTCGTTGCAACATCCCGGAATGTCGTAAAAATCGAGTCGAAAATCATTGTTCTATATTCTCGAATAGTATATAATAATTTCAATTCCTTTCCCACAAATTCTTACTTTCTATTATATATATTTTACTTTCTCTAACCTAATTCTAGCGAGTAAACAGGATTCGGAAAGGAGGGCAATCCGAGTGCAAATGACTTCGTCGTTTACTATTAATTAATTGTGTCGACTTTTTATTTCTTAAATTTTCATTAAAATTAATATGTGCATCTATAAATATATGGCACGGGCCTCGTATTTACGGAGGCCCCCCCAAAAAAAACTCGATTACAAATTACTTGTTCTATTGCGTTTCTATTTCGTCGAGGTCTCAAAAAAAGGTAAATGGCCTCGATTTCTAAGAAACTTTTTGATCTGAACAGATTTCGATGGGATCTACACAATTTATTCTGTTAATTTCGTGGGTACCAAAATCATTTTTATACTTACGTTTGAAAGGATTTGTTATTTAGAGCGAGTACGACAACTCTTCATTCTGAAAGATAACATTCCTATACTTTTTTCTTTAGATTTTTCAATAGATAAATCGTCGCTCATTTCCATTTTATTTTGTAAATTCCTTCCTCTCCGAGTCCACCAGCGGCCGAGTGGTTATATAAAACTACTGAACACTAGTAATTGATCTCGGTTCGCACTTGATCAATACCTGGCCACGTAGACTTTTTGAGTTTTTCTCACTCTTTAACACTTAAAAGGGGCCAGTGTCCTATAGAAAATCCTCGAAACACGCCTACTTGAACACCGCTATATCTCATACAACTAAGGCCTCAGCGTCTGTAGACACTAAGAGTTACCTATAATGCGGTTCACAGGGCAGAAAGAGTATAAAAAACCCCTAGAATGGATTCGGTCAGGCCCGTAATGGGAACATCCGCATGGCCAAAAGATGAGGTTAAACTATAAATATTTTAAAGTCGATTCGAACTCGAACTCTGATCGTTTAGATTAATAGCTTCCATCCCACTTTGGCTATTCCGTCATCAAATTAATTTCTTCTTATCTTCGACATATTTTAATGGAATTTTATATATTATTTCACTTGATGATTACTTAAATTTCTGATGAAATGATAAAAAATCGTATCCTCAATTTGTTGTTCCACTTGACAGAATTCATCAAAAGTACTAAGACCTGATATACCCAGCCTAGTCTTTTACCCCATCGTGGGCCTGGCTAAATCCATAATGTGGGCACTAAGAGGGCTTTTGGACTCTTAGTGCCCACGATGCCAAGTCGAAAAAACAGTTTTCGATAGAGTTGACACGGATGAAGAGTAGAGAACAACGTTCTAAACTGTGTTGCTCGTAATTATAGGAGTGGATCTGGTTCGAACCCAAAACCTTTAGATTAGTAGGCTAACATTTTGTTTCACGACTATCCGAAGGACCCATTTTTATTAAAATTTACTTAAATATTTTCGAATCCGTTTACATTTCGTGATAAATGTGTATTTTTTCGCTCGAACTAATTTTCAATTTGTCTCTTTCGCATGTTTGAACATTGCGTTTGTAACGCTAAAACGGGATCTTATCGAATTTACGCTAAAATGAACTCGTGTCTTCCTAAATCTGATAAAGTATTTTCATGTATTAATCAGGAACATAATTTTTCAAAGACGTCACTTTGTAAGACGTTTTCCTATTAACAAAGATTGTTCCTTTCCTGAATGGATCCAATCCAAGAGAATGGATCGTTACGACAATCTGCGAAACGATCTATCATTTGTTAAGATGTATCACGAGAATACATCATGAGAATAAAAACAGGATTCAATTATTTATCTTAGTAATTATGTATAAACTACACCGGGTAGGATTACGGTTGGATGGATCCTGGGTCAGATAACGAGATGGAATTCTGAATTCCTAAATGATTCCATCAATCGTTTATATGATTCATAACTTTCGAGATAAAAAAAAAAATATTGAGATTTCTCTCTCTGCATATTGTGGACATTCAGAGGGCCTTTTAAATCATACTCTTGGTGCATTCGGCCGGCCCACAGTAGGGGAACAAATGTATCCACCCAACATCATTTTGGAGTGGATTATAGGTGGGTCCTCCGGGTATTTTTCATGCTTTGGGGGATCCTGAATGGAATCCTGGATCCCTACAGAGGCAGGCTGACGCTTTAAAGTCCGGATTTAATGTTAATGTTTCGTTATAAATCAAAAATAAACAGCAAATTCTTTGTAATAATGTAATAATCAGTAAATTGAATCAAACTTTGATTTAGCGTCACCGCTTGTACGCCTCTGATGTTGGCGCTAAACCGAATTATTTCAAGAGATAGGAATTAGATATATTAATTAGATCTAAAATCGAATTGTAAATTATAGAGTAATTGACAGAAAGAATTTCACGATGATAGCGTAATACCGAGGTTTGAATATACGTATAGAAATTTCTAAAATAATAGCCAATACAGAATTATGTTGGAAATATAAATAATTACTAACTCGTAAGAAAAAGTTCAGATTTATTATGAAAATGAAAACAAAGAATTGGTTCGGCCATTACTACTGTGTGATGCAGTAACAGCAATTGATACATTTTACATCCAAATTACTGTCATACTTCCTCGTTCTGGGTCATAAATTACCATTTTATTACTATAGCACATACCAATTAGGTCGCTACACAGTTTACAATGTTGTTCGCCATAATTTTTCAGTTTTTAGAAAGAAATAATAATTCGAACGGCTAGTCAGGCCTTTACTTTTCCCATTTTTAACTCTCTCCGTCCTGTGGGTACTAAGAGATCGTTTTTAAACATAGATTCGATCAGGCCCACAACTGGAATGGCCAAGTGGTGAGGGCCCGATCACAACAACTTTCTGGGGTTTTTCGCACACTCCGGTCCTTCAGACACGGAGATGATGCCTTTATCGATTAGTTAATTATTCGATCTTCAAACCAAACTATAAATTGCACTGTTACTATATTTTCGGTCAGATGCTAATGGCAGAAGGCAATGATGTATCCAGAAATATTTAGAAGGGTGCGGAAAGGAAACAATACGCCTTACAAAAGTTTTTACTATCTGAGGTACCCGGCATTATTCGGTTGAAACTTCCAAAAGGGGATATGCGGTTGTGCACCCCTAAATCCGGCAATGAGGAAGAGTTGATAAAATGCTAGAGAAACCTTGCTTGATGACGAAAACAATATTTATGCGCGATCCATCTTCCACGGTTCTTCGGTTGTTATCGTTTATCACCCTTTTGCCAGATATAAATAGCACATATAAATGCCTATCTAGAAAATGAGAACGGGAAAACTCCGCTAAATGATTGCTCATTTATTGAGAAATGCGCGTTACAAAAAATTAAATAAAATATCAATCTCAATTTCAAGTTATTGCGGATGAACGACGACAGCAAAATAGAAAAATTGGTTTCTCTTATTAACTTTCATACAGTCAAATCTTTGTACAACGGCCACTAACCGAAACATTAAAAATGGTTGTCGTTCGGAGGTTAGTTTATATGCATTTTTGTTCGAAAGAAGTTCCTAAAATAGTAACCACTGTGTAGAAATGGCCGTTATTGGTTTCATTTGGAAAATTGGTTCCTATTTTACGTGTTACAAACATGGAAAACTTCACGTGACTAGCCCATTAGCGAGCGCGAACCCACGACTACCAGCATTCAGTAGTTTTTATCCACTCGGTTACTGGTGGGGCTAGTCGTTATTGGAGGTTCAACTCTAATAAAATGGATTAGGAGTTAAGTATATGTATGAGACAGCGTAATTTAGAATAATGGCTCCGATAAGATTTGAAAAATTAATCATAGATCTTATCCCTCATCGCTGTTCGTCCTCATTGTATACATGGCTGAGCCCACAATGAGCTTGCAAAAAACCTTTTCAGTATCCATAGGCATGAAAGAACTAGAATTATAAACGTATTTTGGATCTTCTTAATTTTTAATATGAAGTTTGGTGAAGAGGTGGGAAGTAATATCGAGAAAAAACAATTTTTTTTCCTATAAATTAATTATTAGGATGGATTTAGGGGGTGCGCAGGGCGCAGCTGTACTCCATTTTGGGTTTTCCCCCGTCCTGCACTTCCTCAAAAAGTTTCAGGATTCTCTATTGGATCCAGTGAGGGTGCTACTGATTTATCCTTATAATGATTTTTCGTTGGAAAAATGATTTTACAAAATTACGTTTGGATGCGTTTCGCGTGGAATGGCTTCCTTCAATTTATCATTAGAAACCACCACTTAATTTTCCTTCTAATTATATAATGAGAGACCATTTACCTTTTTTTCCTAGTTATATGATACATATCTTGCGTTATTAACTAAGTTATCAGCTTCTGGGTCAGAAACAACAATAGTATTTTGAATCGTGAACTACATCGCATGTATATAAGATCGGGTCATAATCGAATTAAATGGCTCCAGGCTGCGGAAACTGCTAGGCCAGATTATTTTCGATAGAAAGTTGAAAGAATGGAATCTTTCGAGGGTGAAATTAAACGTATCCGCTCCAGTTATCTTCCTCTTCTCTCAATACTTTTGAAGTGTTAGGTGGAGAGTATTATCACTACTCTCCTAACACTGCTTTCACTACACACCAACACGTTGCAATGAGCTTTTAGAGGTGTTTTATATCAAATAATCTATTATTGTATGTCGGGTATATCACTACACGTCAAAGTAAACCAGTTGCGAGGAGGATTTAGGGGAATTTACAGGGTGTAGCTGCACTCTTTCTGAGAGTTTTCTCAGTAAAGCCGGGTATTTCTGATAGTAGAAAGTTTTGTAAAGCATATTGTTTCTTTTGTGCACTACCGTAAAGGTTTCTGGATCCTCTGTTGGCAAGTTGGGGTGCCCGCAACCATAGAAAACTGATTTATCGTAAAAAAAATATTTAAATTTTTGTAATTTCGAATAAATTAATTGCTATCGTCTCATCGCCAACTGACTTAAACGGAAGATTATTAAATCGTGCGTAAGATAATTTAATATCGCGTGACCCGTTTCTCCTTTCCTCAAACCGTAGCGGAAAATGTCAAATTTATTCCTCGTTTGGGCATTTTCTTCGCTTTCGTTTTCTATCGGCTTTCGTTGGAATAATTCGGGCCATTAGCGAGATGTTTCGTTGACGATTTTATAAGGAATTTCTCAATTCATTTATTTTTAATTTTGCTCATTAAAGCGTACGAAACATTTTGAGGTTGCTTATCTCGTCGGAGATGTAGGCTAGATTTGACTTATTTATACAGTTTTTTTTATGCTTAAAGTAATTAAAATATAAATAAAAAGAATTAAATATATTCGGATTTAATGATTAAATGCCAAATTTCTGATCTTGATTAAATTATTGACTAGCGTCTACACTAGTGAATTCTATTTTACACTGTTTTTATTCTAAATTAATGTAGAACAGTATAAAATTGTCTAATTAGTGTAAATTTTTGTTATTTTTAAACGTTATTCGAGTTAAATACAATTTAAATACAATAAACTGTCTTTTCAAATTTTAAATTAACGCCGATAGTTTAAAATAACCAATCAGAGGTCAGAATATTTTGATTGACGTGACATAATTTGACGTTTTAATTGGGTAAAAAATATCATAAAAAATAAATGTAAATATAAAATTTCTAATTTGGTTTAATATTCGTAGGTCGGTCTCGTTCCTAAGTAGTAATAACAATAATAAATAAAAAAAAACTATTGTACGGGAGGGAGATAGTATCTAAATTATGGTAGTTAGGGTCAACGACACCTACAAAAATGGCGACGATTGGCCAACTAGCGAATTTTGTGTTAATCAAAAACGACAAAAAACGATTTCGAATTATTTAAAAAATTATTTTAAAATAAGAAAAACGTAATAATATTATCTTTCGGAAGAATTATATCAGAGTTTTTACATCGATTTTTTTTTCAGTCATAAATTAAAAAATTTTTAAATGATAAGAAATGATTTAAAATATATAATTATTATTTTATTTCAACGCAAATATTTGCCAATGCATATATTTACAATTTATTTATAGCGCGGTAGACCCATAAATAGGAAATTAAATGCGTGTACAATATAAATATTTGTTAAAAAAAATATGTAGTGTTATTTGTTATTTTGATTATTTATTTATTTATTTATTTTTTTTTTCTGTTTCCGCTCGTTAAGTAATGAGTCAAGAAAGCGAAATTCTTGTAAAGTAGGTCGCCGTACAGGAAAGCTAACGGTCGGTTGATTCGGAATCCATATTTCTTTCGGTGACAGTAATGAATCGCCTCGATCTGTAAAGCGGGTTATGCCGAAACGCAAATTCTGTCAATTCGCTCTCTTCGCTTACGCTCTCAATTATGCAGGAAAAAAGGTTTTTGCATTATTCCAACGAACGGGTAAGTACAATTAATCGCGGAATCGCTACTCTCACAATAATTTTCGATGTAATAATTAGCGTTTCTAACGAAAAATCGTTTATACCACGCTCGTAATTTTTTTTTTTTTTATAAATTCTATTATAGCACTGCGCTGCTGTTTTGTAATTTAAAAATGAAATTGACATATCTAAAATGGAAGATAAACACAAGGATAGACAATGGTTGTATTGTTATACGCTCGTGCGGGTGTCTCGTGTGACGTAACTTGGAAATATTTTCATTTGTTTATAATTGGTTTAGGTGATTTTATTTTTATTTGCGTGGTGTTAAAAGTTTAAAACTTCGTAATGTTACGTAATTGAAGTGTATATGTATATACACGTTTTAATACATTAAATAAGAAAGGAAGTTTACTGTACAAGATGCTGTAAAATTTCTTTTCGTGTATGAAACAATAATTTGTTGGACTGTGTGTTGTCATTGGTACTTGCACTGTCTCTTCCTTTGTGCTTGTTGTCTTCTGTTCAAATTGTTAACTATTGTTAATTCTATTGTAAACATTTTGACTGATTTTTGCAAAGAATAGTAGTTTCAATTTATTTTCAATTTTCATTAAAGTATGTCTAATAGTATGGGATATATGAAAGACCATATGATATAACTTGCACTTAAAAAAAAAATAATAATAATAAATTATGTCATTCTATTCATTTGGCTTATTAAATTGGAATTATTCCCGCAGAAGAAAAGCTATGCTATCTCGGCGTTAGAGAAATTTATTAAAAAGTTTTTGCCGATAACATTATTTATTACTTTGTGCTAAGAATACCATTTCTGCCGGTAATTATTCTTTGGTAAAAAAAAAAACATGGCTGAGAATAATACTAAAATAATGGGCATTATATTTATATATAGAAAAACCAAAATTAAAATGGTGTCTGCTCCAAATCATTCATCCATGTGGATATCAAATAATTTTTTTAAATGAAGTTTTTATTTATTCCATGCCTTCAGACATTTTGTTTTTCCTTTTTATATCTTTTTAGTTCTTGTTTTATTTGAAATTATATATTTTTTATTGCAGTCCAGTGGAGAAATTGTTTGTTTAGCTAATGAGTTTAATTTTAATCATAAGAATTTGAATAATCTTACAAGTTAGTTTGAAAGTAATATTTAACAAAAGTCTTGTCCAAATTTGGGTTAATTTAATTATTTTTTTTATTATTCCAACCACAGTGTTTCAAACTTGTTTTGGATTTTCTCTGTTGCACCCGCATTTTGATGTTTTTCTTATGATGTATTTTTCATAAATTTAAGAATTCCTTCACTCTTTTTGTGAACAGCATCAAAGTGAACTGTGTTAATTCTACAAATTTAGACATTAAAAACAAATTTACTTAGAGGAAAATAAATTTGAACTTAGTCTTAGTATTTATTGCTTAATATACATTATATTAATTTGTCAAGATAAGTTTAAAATATGTAAATTTGTACTTCTTTTGTTACAAGCCTATAGTTACATTTATACTATATGTAAAGCTGGCTACACATGCATTATTTGTCAACTGACAAATGTTTGTCTATAGATGTAATACTTCCAAAACTGTTCGTCAAATGTATGGATTGCAGTTCTGTAAGCTCCAGGACAAATATTTGTCTGCTTTGATGTGGGCAAAAAAAGTTTATTCTGAGTTTGCCAGATATGTCCGAATGTTTGCCGATTCTCATCTGTAAACATTCGGGCATATTTGGCTGATCCCAAACATTTACCACAAACTATCCATCCATACTACTACGTATTTGCCAAATGGCAAACATTTGTCATTTGGGATTTGGTAAACATTGTGTGTATTGCCAGCTTAAAAGTACAAATAAAGCATAATGATGTTTCTAGCCATGAAAATGATAGTAGTGCTGTTACGGCCAAATTTGCAACCAAGTTAGCCAAAACCATTCACTTTACTTTTACTACACGAATAGTTATCGGTTAACTTCTAACTTTTGACCCTTGCTTGTGAATATGGACATTAGTGACAAAACTGCCATATTATAAGTTGAAATATATTACCAGTAACTAATACACACACAATCTCTTTATTAATGCAACATTATTGCATCACTGGTACCGCAATAGCATAACCAGTTTATACATGTTTAAGGTTGAACACAGGAATATGAAGTAATGTGCATCAATGCATTTACATAAGATATACACCGTAAATTAATACCGTAACATATAACAGTAACTAATACAGTCGACCCCCTTATAACACTGTTGATTATTCCGTTTTATATGAATTCCGTGTTGTACGAATCACATAGATTTTACAAATACGTGAGCCGTTCACACCCCGGCACACGTATTTGTAAAATCTAAGTGACTCGTACAACACGGAATCCATATAAAATGGAATAATCAACAGTGTTATAAGGGGGTCGACTGTATTAGTTACTGTTATATGTTACGGTATTAATTTACGGTGTATATCTTATGTAAATGCATTGATGCACATTACTTCATATTCCTGTGTTCAACCTTAAACATGTATAAACTGGTTATGCTATTGCGGTACCAGTGATGCAATAATGTTGCATTAATAAAGAGATTGTGTGTGTATTAGTTACTGGTAATATATTTCAACTTATAATATGGCAGTTTTGTCACTAATGTCCATATTCACAAGCAAGGGTCAAAAGTTAGAAGTTAACCGATAACTATTCGTGTAGTAAAAGTAAAGTGAATGGTTTTGGCTAACTTGGTTGCAAATTTGGCCGTAACAGCACTACTATCATTTTCATGGCTAGAAACATCATTATGCTTTATTTGTACTTTTAAGCTGGCAATACACACAATGTTTACCAAATCCCAAATGACAAATGTTTGCCATTTGGCAAATACGTAGTAGTATGGATGGATAGTTTGTGGTAAATGTTTGGGATCAGCCAAATATGCCCGAATGTTTACAGATGAGAATCGGCAAACATTCGGACATATCTGGCAAACTCAGAATAAACTTTTTTTGCCCACATCAAAGCAGACAAATATTTGTCCTGGAGCTTACAGAACTGCAATCCATACATTTGACGAACAGTTTTGGAAGTATTACATCTACAGGCAAACATTTGTCAGTTGACAAATAATGCATGTGTAGCCAGCTTTACATATAGTATAAATGTAACTATAGGCTTGTAACAAAAGAAGTACAAATTTACATATTTTAAACTTATCTTGACAAATTAATATAATGTATATTAAGCAATAAATACTAAGACTAAGTTCAAATTTATTTTCCTCTAAGTAAATTTGTTTTTAATGTCTAAATTTGTAGAATTAACACAGTTCACTTTGATGTTGTTCACAAAAAGAGTGAAGGAATTCTTAAATTTATGAAAAATACATCATAAGAAAAACATCAAAATGCGGGTGCAACAGAGAAAATCCAAAACAAGTTTGAAACACTGTGGTTGGAATAATAAAAAAAATAATTAAATTAACCCAAATTTGGACAAGACTTTTGTTAAATATTACTTTCAAACTAACTTGTAAGATTATTCAAATTCTTATGATTAAAATTAAACTCATTAGCTAAACAAACAATTTCTCCACTGGACTGCAATAAAAAATATATAATTTCAAATAAAACAAGAACTAAAAAGATATAAAAAGGAAAAACAAAATGTCTGAAGGCATGGAATAAATAAAAACTTCATTTAAAAAAATTATTTGATATCCACANTACTACATGAAAATGAAAATTAATGAATACACTGTGTACAGTAATTTACCTGATAAGACAGACCTCAGAAAAATACTTTATGAGAGCTTTTATACTTTTATAAAGCTGTCTATAATGAAAATTAATTAACTAAGGATTTTTTTGCCCTGCCAGGGTGTGGCTGAGTTATCCGGAGTGCCGGGTTATCGAGATCCAAGTTTTCAAGGTTCTGCTGTAATACAGTTATGTAATTATTTTGTAATTGGTCAAATAATATATTTTTCTTTGATTTTTAATTTATACAAAAATGTTTTAATTTATCTCATTTTATAGTTATTGGTATTCAGTTGTTCATTATAGCAAATTTAAATGTTCAATTTAAGAAATACATTAAAAGCTACAGGTTTTATATCTGAAAATAATATAATTATTTTCAGATATAAAACCTGTATGAATATATTTCTGTAGCTTTTAATCTATTTCTTAAGTTGAACATTTAAATTTTGCTTCTGGCAATAGTAGATTAATAGATCAAAGTATTAAACTTGTTTTTAAGTATAATTATTTGAAGCATACATGTACCTAGAATATATATACATTATATATTTAATTGTAGTTATTTAAAATTTTTTTTTCTGTTAATATCTAGCTGTTGCTATTATCAAAAAGTATGATACACACTGAAACAAACAACAAGAAATTGTTTTAAAATCTAATATTTTGGATCAATAAAATACATCATCTTCAGGATACAATCAAAAAGGAATGCACAAATTTAAATAAAAAAATATTTGAAATATATCAGTGTAAACAAACTATATTTGTGAATTGAATAAAATAATTGAATAATTATAAAGGATAATAAAGTAAACAAATAAATGTTAAAATGTTTTAAAGATACAAAATAAACATAAATTTTGTTCATGTCAGTTATGTAGCAGTATAAAAAGTTTTTATTATTTTTTATTTTTTTATATTTAAATACATTGATGTTTGCTTATTTTTGTTCTCTGTCCATTAGTATTTGTAAATTTTGATTTTTGGAACATCAACCTGATGATCATTAAAAATGATAAAAAATATTTTTTCCAGTTCAATAAATCTGTTTGCTGCTATTCAGTATTGTGTGTGATTGAGTGATATACTGTAGCAGTTACTTTTTGAATTATAACTAAAGTAAATGGGGAAAACAACCCTTATGATTGTAGGAAGAGGATAGAGGTTGCAAAGGGTTAATCGATAAAATCTTCCAAAAGTGTGGGAGATGAATTATCATCCTTCGCATTTAAACAATGTCCTTAAGCTTTTGTTTTTATTGAGTTATCTGTCTTTTCTATGCTGAGGCATACAGTACAGTACATGGGGAATGTAACATTTTGATAATTTGAGTGTTATTCTAAATCACCTTGGTTCAAAAAATGGATTTGAGGTTTGTTTTTCTGTTCTGACTTAAAGTTCAAACCAAAATAATTGTTATTTATGGAGGAAATGAGATATTGTTATCATCAGTTTTCTGTAATGTTTGTTATGACCAATTCTGACAACTCTTATTGGCCTATTTCCTTTTTTTTTTGTCTGTATATGGGTGTTGCCACCAGGCCGGTTTTCACCCGGACAAGCCGGTTTTTAAATTCATGGTCTGGATTAATTATTAATTTGTCCAGTTTTTGTAGAAATTGAGAAATTGTGATACAAAATGAAATTATAAAAATATTTGCAAGTATTTTATTTTAATGGTTAAAGACTAACTTCACACCCCCACCCAAACTAAGCTGAGTGACAGAAAAAGTACTTTTAAAATTCTAACTTGCAAATATCTCTGGCAAATATTAGGTTAGTTCCAACACAAGTCCCTAACTGGTTTAAAACTGGCATGCGCATTGTTCAGTTCTTGGTTGTAAAATGACATTGCGCATGCCTCATACAGTTTCAAATTCAAACCAGTTAGGGACTTGTGTTAGGACAAACCTATTGTAAAGCAAATGTGACAATTTCAGTTTACAAGTTTATAATTTCCATTTTAATTATTTAATATGACAACTCAAGAAATTGAAAGAAAAAAAAAAAGAGAAAGTGAACTAAATTTAATAAAGATTGGCTGACACAAAACATATTTCAAAAATGGTTACAACCTGTTCGAGATAGTGTTACAAAGTTTTCTAAATTTCTGAACTTGTCCGGGTCAGCAATTTCAAAAAAGCAGCACACTATCTATATACATTGTTGTCAAACATGAACAACAAGGAATAATAAATGAAATCCATTATCTCCTTGATCTCACAAGGAAATTTATGGGTATTCAGGAATGTAATAGTAGAAAATTTCTGAGTATGTCTGCACAAGGTTTGAGATAGATGGAAAGATAGACTGCCACAACATTGGACTTTGAGAATCTCATCACAAATAAGGTTTATAACTTTGTTACTTCATTTCCAATCTGACATAAGCAGTAGAAGAAATCAATAATACAATGTATTAAAACAATTTCTTGCTGTTTTGATGTGTATCTTCTTAATGTTTTTTCTTTATTAATATATTGTGAGAACTTTTTACTATTCTAGAAGAAGCTTACTTTGAAGAATTAAGATGTAAGAATTTGTGCTGTATAGTAAAACATTTGACAATAAGTTGTTTATTTTTGACTTTACTGTGTATTTTTGTTAACCAGAAATTAATATGTACGTTTGTATGTTTTAGAGGACTCATGATTACAATGAAAATTACTCCTTCGTGATCCTGCTATCTGATTGTTCTGTGTCATTCATTTAATCTCTCTCTAAATCTCCAAACTGTAACAATCATCTTTGATTGTTCTTCTCCATATTCTTTGGATATCCTTTCTTTATTTCATATAATTTATCATAAATTAATATTTGTGATTANAACCATTATGAATAATGAGACAAACGATGCTGCAGTCCGATAAATATTGATTTATTTACTAGGATGTCGCTCGACTTTGTTGTGTCGCGATAGAATTGAGGTAGAGCCGGAAAGAAAGAAGCGATCCCTGCACTTGCTAGGCACAGAAGAGAAGATTCTTGTACTCCTGGACGGCTGAATTTTTCACTTCCGAAATTAATTTATAAAATTCAAAGGGAGAAGAAGAGAAGAAAGAAATAGAAATGAGGAAAAGAACAAAAAAGTAAAGAAGGGTGATTTTAATACAGTTTTATAACGCTTTTATTGGTTATGTTTTCGACATTGAACGTGAGTGATGGGGGGGATTTCAGCAAACCTCTATATACATGACTACAATGCTTTGATACATACATCTATATGATGTTTATTGGGTTTTGGGATGGAGACAATAGTGGAAACAGGGCCACTCTTAAAACATTAAAGTACATTGTCATCGGACTTACGCGTGCTGTCAAAGTTTCAGCTTTCTATGTTAATTAGAAGTAGATGAAATTTGAATTGAAAGATTTGAGAACACAATACAAAGCGTGTTAAAATAAATAAACGAGTAAGATACATTAATTTATATGTATTTTCTTTTTCAGTTGGGATTTTGCAAAAACAATATTCAGTTTTAAAACATGATTGCAATGACAATGTAACTAAAAATGTAAATATGGAATTATTGAAGAATAGCAAAAGTTGGTGGAATCAACACTATACTAAGGTTATGGTGAAAAGTATTGGAATGTCTTTGTTTTTTGTGTATGTCATTTTTCCAATATGGTTCTACTTTTGTCCCTGGATACGTCGGCAAGCAGTGTTTCTGAACAATCTCAATTGGCCACTCCATATTTATTTATCGGATCCAAAAAATTTTGAATTAAACTGTACTAGACAATTTTATATAGAATCTGAACCAGGAATTTACTTAGGAGTTTGGCATGTGTTACCAAAGAGTGTTACTATGAAATGTAATAAACCCATCTCACCAGATAATGAATTTGATGATGATAGACCTGTTATTCTTTATTTTCATGGAAATGCACAAAATAGAGGTGCAAAATATAGACTTTCATTGTATAAAGTTCTTACCGAATCAAAGGTAGATGCACATGTAATAACTTTTGATTATCGAGGATACGGCGATTCATCGTTTGTAGCTCCATCCGTCAGTGGACTCGTTCAAGATGCAAGAGCAATGTATAAATGGTTAAAAACTCAAGTAAAGAGACATAGAATATTTTTTTGGGGCCATTCTTTAGGTACTGGTGTAGTAATACAACTTGCTGAAGAATTAGGAAAAAATAACGATAATCCAATGGCTATATTTTTAGAAGCACCTTTTACAACAATTGCCGATGCTACGTATACTTTTCCGCTTTCATTTCTTCATCGACATATGCCACTTTTTCATGTGTACTGTTCTGAACCAACACGTCACAGTGATACTAATTTTGATAGTGAATCAAAGATTGGCAGCGTAACTGTGCCTCTTCTATTTCTTCATGCAAGTGATGATATGATGGTATTTTTAGAACTTGGACGTAAATTATTTAAGAAAGCATTAGAAGAAAGGCCGTCACATTTAAGACGTCCTGAATTTATAGAATTTGATTATTCCCTAGGTTATGGACATAGAAATATCAATCAGGATCCAAATCTTCCTGATATTGTAGTAAATTTTATGCAGTCAGTTTCCATGAAAAGTCATTTATTGTGATATTTAATGATATAGTCCTATCATTTAGTTTGTTTATAACAAAACGTTTAATGTAATTATTATATTCTATGATGCCAATATCAGTTTGTAAATTTAATAGGTAGACTTTAATAAAAACACACCAAACTACAACTTAATCCATCAGATTCTAAAGATAAAACATAACGATGGCCTTTGAATAAGGTTGAAAACGTTAGTTCATCATTAAATTCTTGTTCTCTACTGGATTAAGTTGTAATTCAATAGATTTTAATTTTTAGTTCTATATTGTTTACAAATGTCAAAACATTAGTAATTATTTATAAAAAAAACATTTTGAATTTTAAAATCGCTAATGTTATTAAAATGTTTTATTAATTCAAAATTGGTTTCTCAATTCACTATCATAACTTTAAACAAATATTTCTTGAGTTCTTTTTAAAAACATCTCACGTGTAATTCTTTCTTGTGATAGATAAAACAAAAGATAACTGTCTTTTGGTGTTACTTAAATGAATGAAAATACAAAATGATAACAATAGTCAAGCAGTTTTGGTAAATTTTACTATCATCAAGCATCTCTAATATAACATTCTCCTAAAACATTTCATGTTCCTCTGATATGATGTCTTAAATACACTGTTCTGTGTCCTATTGCAGAATTTTTGGAGTCCTGTTCTTTGAGGGTTCTCCCTAATGCCATGTGCTACATTGTACCTCTTTTAAACAGAGCTTTGAGAACGGTATTCCTCATTCACTATACATGGAGGCAAAGTTTCTCCCCCCTTGATCAACTCCAGCTTCATGCAGTTGCTTTTATTCTAACTCACCTGTCATGGAATCTTTCAGTCCATTGGAACCTTTAATCTGGGCATCGCCAGGACATGGCAAAAACAAAACCATTTATTACACATGCTTTTGCCTTCCTCCAGCAACAGGATAGAAACCTGATGCACATGCATCTTTACTGCTACTTCAACTCTGATAGAACAATTCTGCAAGGACATAATACCACTGGAGGGAGCACCCTGGCACTAATATTTCAATATACTGTATAATAGAGAATAAGTGGCCTCACTGGCTGATGGTTGCATCTTATGTGACAGAATCTCACATTCAGCCAATGCTGAGTGTGGTCATCCTGGACACCTCTAGTGATGTCATGGAGGGTGACCCCCACTGTAGTATTTATACAGTGGAGGCTGTGACTATTCACAGACCTCTTCAGCTATTAAATATCTAAAGAATGGTATATATTATCTAAAAACACATCAGTACACCAAACCAGTTAAACAAACACCAAAAATATTTAATATAATGAATGTTTTTGTCCATACCTGATGTCTTTGTAACTTGAAGATGATTGATATGGATAAAAATGTTCATTACATTAAATATTTTTGATGTTTATTTAACTAGTTTGATGTACTCTCCAGCTTGGTGGACATATAAGCCAGCCGACAATGCTAATTACTGATAGTCGTTTCATTCTCACACCACTTGTCTGAGCATTTGTCCTCGCCATCTCCTTTGATTAACCTGGCAGCCTCCATTGACTGTTTTCTGGCCCTCTTACCCTATTCTGGTCTCTGAGACTCAACTATTCCAATCAGCAAGATGACAGACAGTGCAACCTTATTGGGGACAATATCTGGCTCAATCTGGCAGGCATAAACCTGCCACGGGATCTTCTGAGGTCTGTTTACTTACAGAATAGGCATGGACATTGTTGTTACACAGACTAGGCATGGCCATTCATGCATCAGAATAAAGACTGGAACTGTCTCAGACCCTCCCATTGCTGGCCATGTGATGCACATCATGAGCTGGAAGGACTGTTGTGCCATCTCCAAATGGAAACAGCCCTCCTTAATGCTGCTTTTTGTATTCATGAAATCTCTTATCCTCTCTCTAGCCTGTATTCATTGAGGGAAACAAGAACATACACAGGGAGGGTCAGCTGTCCCTCCCTAGAAGAAAAATTAAAGTGTAGTAATTGACACACAGACACACAGCACAGGTGTATCAATTTAGTATTAGTTTGAATAATGAATCTTGTGACTAGACTAGAGCCTAGAGCCATCTGTCATTAAATCTTAGAACTATTTTGCTGTTCGCTGCTAATTTTTCAATCAAAGAAACTAGTTGCCCCCCTCCGTTTCAGATCCTGGATACACTGCTGGAGGGGAAGACAAAACACTATCTCACTACTGGCTCGTCTGCCCACAATATCAACAGGAACAACTTACCCTGGGCTCTTCTCTTTATTTGCACTTGACACCATTGACTCTTTTGTCCCTGCTGTACTGTCTCACCATGCACCAGTTACCTCATCATCATATCAAAGTGCTAGAGATATTCATCAACTGCACAGTTAGCACTGGCATATGGATTCAAGATGATCATAATTAAAACCTCCATATGAACAGTCCAGATTTAGAGATAGCTATATGACATTCAAAACTTCAGATAATTATTTTAAAAAAATTAAGCAATCTTTACAAAATTCAAAACTACAACAGTGTTTTAGGATTTAATGTTTATTATTAGGATATCAATATCATAACAGTATACTGACAAAATAAAATATAAAAATTCTTAAGTTTAGTTACAAAAACTTTTGTTTCTACACCTGAAAAATCAACAAATACTTCTTCACCTCAGATACTTTGAATTTATTTTACTCTTTGATGTTTATCATCATAATGGACTTTTTTTCTGAAAATATTAGGAATTTTTCTATTGATGTCTGGCATGAAAATTTAACGCCTCATATAATGTAAATTTAAAAAATTTCGATTAAGTCAAATATTCATTGAATGGCTGGATGACTGGCTTCATGTGACTTTGATATCAGCAGGATGGTGCACCAGCTCATTCCCAGGTAGGTGTACGTCAGAGCCAGTGGCGTAGTTAGTGGGGGCGGTCCACCCCGGGCGGCAAAATTTCACAATAAATAATAATAATATCTTGTAAAAAATTTGAACCATTTTATCCCATAGTCTCATCGCACTTACGATTCGGACCGATAGAATAGTCCGGGAATAGACTCACCGTCTGGGTGAACTATTAATTTCATTCATGAGTGCAGCCTGTCGATCCTTTTTTTTTTTTGTACAATTCATTTGTTTTTATATACACCTCCAATATTTAATGAAGCTATTTTAACTCTAAACACAATGAGTTGACTTTTTTTTTTAGGCATCAGAATTTTTTATCGAGCTATTAGGACTTCATAACCTAATATTGAAGGTTGATCACGGGCCACATAAATTCATTGTATGTTGGCCATGCCTGGCCTAGGCCAAGGAAACCGCAGCCTCCCACAGCAACAAAACTGCGGTTCCTCGACTTCGGCAGTGCTCTCCTCCGATNGAACCATTTTATCCCATAGTCTCATCGCACTTACGATTCGGACCGATAGAATAGTCCGGGAATAGACTCACCGTCTGGGTGAACTATTAATTTCATTCATGAGTGCAGCCTTTTTTTTTTTTTTTTTTTTTTTTTTTTGTACGATTCATTTGTTTTTATATACACCTCCAATATTTAATGAAGCTATTTTAACTCTAAACACAATGAGTTGACTTTTTTTAGGCATCAGAATTTTTTATCGAGCTATTAGGACTTCATAACCTAATATTGAAGGTTGATCACGGGCCACATAAATTCATTAGACGGGCCATATGTTGGCCATGCCTGGCCTAGGCCAAGGAAACCGCAGCCTCCCACAGCAACAAAACTGCAGTTCCTCGACTTCGGCGGTGCTCTCCTCCGATTCTTCCCCATTCCGACTTCCGAAAGACGATGGCGACGTGGTTGTTCACAGCCTGGCACACGTATTTGTAAAATCTCAGTTACTCGTACAACATGGAATTCATATAAAACAGAATAATCAACAGTGTTATAGGGGGGTCGACTGTAAAATGTTCCTGTAAAATGTAAAAAAAAATTACCCCATGTATCCAGAAATATCGGAGTAAAATATTAATCATTTTTTTTTTAAACTCTTTCCGGCCTTTGGTCACTAAGAAGGCCTCTTTAAGCAAGTCCATTAGGGATTCAGCCAGGCCCACAATGGGACGGCTGGGTGGTGAGGGGCAGGGCCCAACATATTCCAATGGACCAACCCCCAAAAACTTTCTGGGAATTTTTCGATCTTATCGGGATTCAAACCACTTCGGTAGACTACCACCTTGATCCCGCGCCCATTTGGCCATCTGTAGTAAAAATAGTAATATATTCTACAAAAGGATNCCTAAACAAAATATTTTATTTTAGCATATGATCTTATCTTTTAAAGTCTTAGAATAAAATGCTTCCTATATTTATTTTTATAACATATAAATTAACATTGAACAAGCTATGTTTACATTGCATTAAATGATAATAAATTCAATAACTTTTGTGTTTCTAAAGTTATAAAATCAATAGAGCAAATACTAATTTTATTAGAATGATAAATATAAACTTTTCATTTAATGCTTATTAATTGAACAGTTTATATATTGATGTATTTTAAAATAATTTATTAGATTGTAAGCAATGTGTATATATTTCAGTCTGGCTGTAATAAATGTTTTATTTGATAAAAAGTAATGATTATAAAATTTTTTCCTTAAAAACTAACATGACTTCTTTAAGATATAAACTTAGAAAAACAAAACCAAGCATTCTCAATTACTACATTTTTCATTCAAAAACATTTAAATACGTTTCATTTGATTGCCGCTTTAGAACAATTTTTATAATTTTTATACGAAGAAATCATATTTAATGAAATATGTAAATACTAATACTTTTTCTTGACAATATTAATGTTTTAAATAATCGGTGTTGTGTAAATAATTGTAATTATCATTAATTACAAGGTGGACTTAAATATGCCTATTACTAAATGTTTTCTGTATGAGAGATGGCAATTTGATATATTGCTATTTAAGCTTGTTACTTTTTTGATTAACTTAAAAAAAAAATTATTTTTCCTTTCAGTATAAGCAGATAGATAAGCTGTTTCCTGGTAATATATACCTGAGTAAAAGAAATTTACATACATGCTTTATTTCCTGTTTTTTTGTAGTTTTTATTGAAGAAACCGAATGGCGCACAAGTTTTTCTACAAGGAGATTTTATCATTTTACATTGTAAATTATTTCAGAGATACAGTAGAACCTCGAAAACTCTGCCTAATGTGGACCAAAGGGTGGCTGAGTTTGTGAAAATGCCGGGTTATCGGGAATGGGGTTAAAAAAGGATAAGTATGCGTGTTTCCTCAGAAAATAGTGTACTGTACTTGTATGTATTGTTTGCTGGAGAATACAACAGAGAATAAACTGCCCAAATACCCCAAACAAAGGAAAAGTACATACTTTATGAAGGCATAGAGCCTTTACTACATGAAAATGAAAATTAATGAATACACTGTGTACAGTAATTTACCTGATAAGACAGACCTCAGAAAAATACTTTATGAGA
>NW_019385999.1:0-83452 GCF_000671375.1 Centruroides sculpturatus | reverse complement strand
AGGTAGATGCACATGTAATAACTTTTGATTATCGAGGATACGGCGATTCATCGTTTGTAGCTCCATCCGTCAGTGGACTCGTTCAAGATGCAAGAGCAATGTATAAATGGTTAAAAACTCAAGTAAAGAGACATAGAATATTTTTTTGGGGCCATTCTTTAGGTACTGGTGTAGTAATACAACTTGCTGAAGAATTAGGAAAAAATAACGATAATCCAATGGCTATATTTTTAGAAGCACCTTTTACAACAATTGCCGATGCTACGTATACTTTTCCGCTTTCATTTCTTCATCGACATATGCCACTTTTTCATGTGTACTGTTCTGAACCAACACGTCACAGTGATACTAATTTTGATAGTGAATCAAAGATTGGCAGCGTAACTGTGCCTCTTCTATTTCTTCATGCAAGTGATGATATGATGGTATTTTTAGAACTTGGACGTAAATTATTTAAGAAAGCATTAGAAGAAAGGCCGTCACATTTAAGACGTCCTGAATTTATAGAATTTGATTATTCCCTAGGTTATGGACATAGAAATATCAATCAGGATCCAAATCTTCCTGATATTGTAGTAAATTTTATGCAGTCAGTTTCCATGAAAAGTCATTTATTGTGATATTTAATTATATAGTCCTATCATTTAGTTTGTTTATAACAAAACGTTTAATGTAATTATTATATTCTATGATGCCAATATCAGTTTGTAAATTTAATAGGTAGACTTTAATAAAAACACACCAAACTACAACTTAATCCATCAGATTCTAAAGATAAAACATAACGATGGCCTTTGAATAAGGTTGAAAACGTTAGTTCATCATTAAATTCTTGTTCTCTACTGGATTAAGTTGTAATTCAATAGATTTTAATTTTTAGTTCTATATTGTTTACAAATGTCAAAACATTAGTAATTATTTATAAAAAAAACATTTTGAATTTTAAAATCGCTAATGTTATTAAAATGTTTTATTAATTCAAAATTGGTTTCTCAATTCACTATCATAACTTTAAACAAATATTTCTTGAGTTCTTTTTAAAAACATCTCACGTGTAATTCTTTCTTGTGATAGATAAAACAAAAGATAACTGTCTTTTGGTGTTACTTAAATGAATGAAAATACAAAATGATAACAATAGTCAAGCAGTTTTGGTAAATTTTACTATCATCAAGCATCTCTAATATAACATTCTCCTAAAACATTTCATGTTCCTCTGATATGATGTCTTAAATACACTGTTCTGTGTCCTATTGCAGAATTTTTGGAGTCCTGTTCTTTGAGGGTTCTCCCTAATGCCATGTGCTACATTGTACCTCTTTTAAACAGAGCTTTGAGAACGGTATTCCTCATTCACTATACATGGAGGCAAAGTTTCTCCCCCCTTGATCAACTCCAGCTTCATGCAGTTGCTTTTATTCTAACTCACCTGTCATGGAATCTTTCAGTCCATTGGAACCTTTAATCTGGGCATCGCCAGGACATGGCAAAAACAAAACCATTTATTACACATGCTTTTGCCTTCCTCCAGCAACAGGATAGAAACCTGATGCACATGCATCTTTACTGCTACTTCAACTCTGATAGAACAATTCTGCAAGGACATAATACCACTGGAGGGAGCACCCTGGCACTAATATTTCAATATACTGTATAATAGAGAATAAGTGGCCTCACTGGCTGATGGTTGCATCTTATGTGACAGAATCTCACATTCAGCCAATGCTGAGTGTGGTCATCCTGGACACCTCTAGTGATGTCATGGAGGGTGACCCCCACTGTAGTATTTATACAGTGGAGGCTGTGACTATTCACAGACCTCTTCAGCTATTAAATATCTAAAGAATGGTATATATTATCTAAAAACACATCAGTACACCAAACCAGTTAAACAAACACCAAAAATATTTAATATAATGAATGTTTTTGTCCATACCTGATGTCTTTGTAACTTGAAGATGATTGATATGGATAAAAATGTTCATTACATTAAATATTTTTGATGTTTATTTAACTAGTTTGATGTACTCTCCAGCTTGGTGGACATATAAGCCAGCCGACAATGCTAATTACTGATAGTCGTTTCATTCTCACACCACTTGTCTGAGCATTTGTCCTCGCCATCTCCTTTGATTAACCTGGCAGCCTCCATTGACTGTTTTCTGGCCCTCTTACCCTATTCTGGTCTCTGAGACTCAACTATTCCAATCAGCAAGATGACAGACAGTGCAACCTTATTGGGGACAATATCTGGCTCAATCTGGCAGGCATAAACCTGCCACGGGATCTTCTGAGGTCTGTTTACTTACAGAATAGGCATGGACATTGTTGTTACACAGACTAGGCATGGCCATTCATGCATCAGAATAAAGACTGGAACTGTCTCAGACCCTCCCATTGCTGGCCATGTGATGCACATCATGAGCTGGAAGGACTGTTGTGCCATCTCCAAATGGAAACAGCCCTCCTTAATGCTGCTTTTTGTATTCATGAAATATCTTATCCTCTCTCTAGCCTGTATTCATTGAGGGAAACAAGAACATACACAGGGAGGGTCAGCTGTCCCTCCCTAGAAGAAAAATTAAAGTGTAGTAATTGACACACAGACACACAACACAGGTGTATCAATTTAGTATTAGTTTGAATAATGAATCTTGTGACTAGACTAGAGCCTAGAGCCATCTGTCATTAAATCTTAGAACTATTTTGCTGTTCGCTGCTAATTTTTCAATCAAAGAAACTAGTTGCCCCCCTCCGTTTCAGATCCTGGATACACTGCTGGAGGGGAAGACAAAACACTATCTCACTACTGGCTCGTCTGCCCACAATATCAACAGGAACAACTTACCCTGGGCTCTTCTCTTTATTTGCACTTGACACCATTGACTCTTTTGTCCCTGCTGTACTGTCTCACCATGCACCAGTTACCTCATCATCATATCAAAGTGCTAGAGATATTCATCAACTGCACAGTTAGCACTGGCATATGGATTCAAGATGATCATAATTAAAACCTCCATATGAACAGTCCAGATTTAGAGATAGCTATATGACATTCAAAACTTCAGATAATTATTTTAAAAAAATTAAGCAATCTTTACAAAATTCAAAACTACAACAGTGTTTTAGGATTTAATGTTTATTATTAGGATATCAATATCATAACAGTATACTGACAAAATAAAATATAAAAATTCTTAAGTTTAATTACAAAAACTTTTGTTTCTACACCTGAAAAATCAACAAATACTTCTTCACCTCAGATACTTTGAATTTATTTTACTCTTTGATGTTTATCATCATAATGGACTTTTTTTCTGAAAATATTAGGAATTTTTCTATTGGTGTCTGGCATGAAAATTTAACGCCTCATATAATGTAAATTTAAAAAATTTCGATTAAGTCAAATATTCATTGAATGGCTGGATGACTGGCTTCATGTGACTTTGATATCAGCAGGATGGTGCACCAGCTCATTCCCAGGTAGGTGTACGTCAGAGCCAGTGGCATAGTTAGTGGGGGCGGTCCACCCCGGGCAGCAAAATTTCACAATAAATAATAATAATATCTTGTAAAAATTTGAACCATTTTATCCCATAGTCTCATCGCACTTACGATTCGGACCGATAGAATAGTCCGGGAATAGACTCACCGTCTGGGTGAACTATTAATTTCATTCATGAGTGCAGCCTGTCGATCCTTTTTTTTTTTTGTACAATTCATTTGTTTTTATATACACCTCCAATATTTAATGAAGCTATTTTAACTCTAAACACAATGAGTTGACTTTTTTTTTTAGGCATCAGAATTTTTTATCGAGCTATTAGGACTTCATAACCTAATATTGAAGGTTGATCACGGGCCACATAAATTCATTGTATGTTGGCCATGCCTGGCCTAGGCCAAGGAAACCGCAGCCTCCCACAGCAACAAAACTGCGGTTCCTCGACTTCGGCAGTGCTCTCCTCCGATTCACGTCGCCATTCCGACTTCCGAAAGACGATGGCGACGTGGTTGTTCACAGCCTGGCACACGTATTTGTAAAATCTCAGTTACTCGTACAACATGGAATTCATATAAAACAGAATAATCAACAGTGTTATAGGGGGGTCGACTGTAAAATGTTCCTGTAAAATGTAAAAAAAAATCACCCCATGTATCCAGAAATATCGGAGTAAAATATTAATCATTTTTTTTTAAAACTCTTTCCGGCCTTTGGTCACTAAGAAGGCCTCTTTAAGCAAGCCCATTAGGGGTTCAGCCAGGCCCACAATGGGATGGCTGGGTGGTGAGGGGCAGGGCCCAACATATTCCAATGGACCAACCCCCAAAAACTTTCTGGGGATTTTTCAATCTTATCGGGATTCAAACCACTTCGGTAGACTACCACCTTGATCCCGCGCCCATTTGGCCATCTGTAGTAAAAATAGTAATATATTCTACAAAAGGATGTGGTAAGCAGTCTTGCATACCCACTAGATTGCATTAGTGGTAACTTTGGTACTGAAAAATACCCATGCTGAATAGGTCAGAAGATAGGGCTAGACTAAGGCAGGTCCTCCAGGTTAGGGTTGTGCATGAGGCTAACACTCCCACCATGTAAAACTCTCTTGTTAAAAAAGGGCAAAAGGAAAGAAAAATTTGAGAAATCTTGTTTTTATTTCAGAGAGTTATTTGTGTATATATACAATTTGTCTACTAAATGCTTTAAATTAAATGAGTAAGCAAAACATTAAAAATAATTCACTTGTAATTTATGTTTTACTTATCACTTTTCCTTGTAATGGGTCCAATTTTTACTGCAGATAAATCTTTCACTGAAGTAGTGATTTCAGTGTTGTCACAAGTTGTGCTTATGGTTATTTTAGCTTTCAATGTTATTAAAGTCAACTGCAGATATGTTTGTTCACTTGACAATTTTGAATATTTTGGTATATTTGAAACCATGTCCAGTAATTTTTAGTAATTCAAACACAAATCAATTATTGTATTTATTCAGACACTTGGCAAATCTCATCATTAAATCTCAACTGAATAAAATTTAATGATGAGATTTGCCAAGTGTCTGAATGAATACAATAATTGATTTGTGTTCGAATTACTAATTTTGAATATGTTTTACTGTCTTGGAAAAGCTGCAAATGTTATTACACTCACTTAAAATTGTATTTTTTTATAAGTGAATTTATAAATTAATTAATGGGCATTAGACAATTTTCTAATTTGCCTACTTTTAAGTATGGCACTAAAGGAAAGAATCCAAAGCATCAAATGCTGTTTACTCATCAATATTGTATTTATTGGGAACAAAATATTTTCCTTATCATTCTTTCCAACTGATAATATATACAGGATGTCTCAAAAAAATGTATACGCAATTTGACAGCTGATAACTCATAATTTTCTCTCCTTTTCAAATTTAACTGATTTGAAATAATGGGTGAGGCCAGACTAAACAAAGGAAATTTATCATAAATTGCTACTGAAGGTTTAAAAATGTGGTTAAATGCAAAGACAGAGTAGGAGGGAGTTTCAAACAGATCTAACTATGCAACTTAATGTCACTTGAATTAGAGATAAGATTGAAGCAGATGAAACTGTTCGGAATGACCACAAGAAATGTTCCAGAAGACTGTGGACATTGAGCTCCACAAGGCAAGAAAGGTAGATGGAAATGTATTGCCAGAGTTCAAGAAAATCTGTGTGACAAGTTGTGAGATAGGAATTTCAAAATCAAGCATCCATTGAATTTTGACGTACTGGCATTGTGAGAGTTATATTCCGCAGAGATGCACAGTTTCAGTAGAATATTTTCCACATTCAACAAACATCACGTGACTAGATTTTTTTATAAAGATACATAAAAGATAAAGTTTACTGTATAAAATTGATAACAGTCAACGAATTGAAGACAACCATTGGACAAGAATATTCACACATGCAGAACAAAATGATTCTTGATTCCATTGCTTCACATTGCCATCAGTGCCTCAGTAATCAGTTTGAAAATAGGCATTGACCAAAAATGTACAGTATTCATTCTCTAGGTTCTTTTAAATTTTGAAAATGTATATAAATGTGTATAAATAAATACTGACTTCATAATAATTCAAAGTGTGTATACATTTTTTGGGACACCCAGATATAGTTGATTCTGTCCTGTGGGCACTGAAAGAGGGTTTTCACCGTATTCATTGCGGGCTTGGTCGAACCCACAATGGAGATGATGGTATTGTGAGGGTTCGAGGCCCAATATATCTCGGTCAGACCATTTGTGAAAAAGTTCCGAGGGATTTTTTACCTTAGAAAAAATGTTCATTTTATCAAATTATTAACTGAAAAGGTAACAATGCATATTGTTGGACTTTCCAGTTATTCTGTTTGGTATATTTTGATGATAATTGCATTTATCATCAAAATATATATCAAACAGAATAGTAAATCCTAATAAAACAATGGCTGAGAATGAATGAATGTAGACATCAATAAACTCATATATCAACTATTAGGGCTGAGTTATAAACTTTATAGCATATGCACATGGCCACACTATTCCGTAAGAAAAACTTGATTCATCAAACTTTTATAGTAAAGACACAGAAAATTTTGCAAACTAGGCATACACCAAGCCACCATTAGTTGATATAATTGGAAGCTAAAAGCAGGTGACAAAAATAATAGATTGGATCAAAAGTAAATTTTGAATAATTCATGTTACTTCTGAATAGTATAAAATTTAAAGTTACTTTGGTCATAATGAATATAAAAAATAATTAGTATGTTAGATTGGCAATTAGCAACAATAGCTGGTGATATTTTCTCTGACATGTGTATGACAGATTGCCTCATATGCCATAAAAAAGTTTGGTTTCTTGTGGATACAGATAAGGCTGCACTGTATTTTATAACTGTTTCCATAGGTACCAATATTGCAAACACTTATGGATAAGATTATGGTAGTTTTTAACCCAGCTCTTAGAAGTTTGATACCAACTGGGAAAATCAGCATTATTGCTAGAAGAGGAAATTATTTAATTGTATTGGATCATGAGGGAAATATTCCTTCACCAAACCATTCTTTTGGCACTCCCATTAACATATGCAGATATGTTCATGGACAAGAGGTCCTTGTACTGCTCTTCACATGCTTTCCGAGGGAGAACCTCCCACCGAAAATAAAATATATATCAATTAAAATTCTACTATTATATATGCTATTGGTCCATAAGTTGTTGATAATTTATGGGAAAGGAAATAGAATTTCATAACTAATTTTTATTTGAATACTTTATTTAAGATACTATACTATATTAGGATTCTAAATTAAAACATTTACAGTTGTAAGCTTCTTGCCCCTAATAAATCAAATTAAATAATTATCTCGAATAACCAATATTTGAGATATATGAGACTTATCCAACTAATAGAGCCAAGTAATCGAGCTTGATTACTTGGCTTTATTAGTTTGATAAGCCTCATATATCTATTGGTTATTTGAGATAATCATTTAATTTAAAATACATATATATATATTAAAATAAATAAATATATATATATTTTAAAACATATGTATATATGAGGCCATATTAAAAATTTTGTTTTATATGTATGTGATGTCATATTAAAAATATACAGTATATATGTACTGTATATGTTGTTAGATTTGATCTTACATCATCTTTGCTTTATTGTATGTTTCAGTGTTCCCATTCTAAAACTATGTATTTAAAATTTAACTTAAACCAATATCCTTATACTTGTCTTTTTGACAAAGCTATAATCAATTCTATAGATAAATAAATTCAAAAACTTGACAACTACAATTAAGATGCATAAAAACATCACCATGATACAACGAGAAGAAAAAATTTTGATACATAAAAATTAAAATTGAAAAAAAGAAAACAAATGTGTGTAAAAAGCTAAAAAAAATATAAAATATTTTACCAACACACGAAAGATAAAATCATAAATGTGCCAATCAGCCAATGTGGTGAAATAAAACCACTAAAATATTTAAAAAGTATACAAAGTATTTGATTTGTTCTTGGAAATCTGGAAGTCTGAATGACTCTGGTGACATTTAGGATATGATTTACAGGTAAGTTACTGAATTTGTTTAAGAGCAGATATATTTTGTGTAGTCTATTAGAAATTTTGGAAAGAAGTGAAGGTACGTCCATGCGCTATATTGGAATACAATAGTCAATAAGAGACTGAAAATTCACGAAAAATAATGAACATGAAATGGATTTAAGAGAGAGATTTTCAGAAGTGCTGTAGTATTCACAATGGATCACAAGATTTCACTATTTTATCAATATTGCCTTTTAAAATTAATTTATCAAAAATACCCTAGATTCTTATGTGAGTTAATGTATTTCAAAGTGTGGAATGTTTTTTTTTTTTTGTTAATTTAAAGGGTGGAAGAGATGGGTTATGTATCAAGGAAAAATATATAACAGTTTTATTTATGTTAATAGCAAGGTTTGTTTTACCAAATACAGAAATTAGGAGATTTATATCTGATTAAAGATGATTAGGGTCATGATTTAGAAATTTAATATCATCTGCATAAATCACAGTATTTGATTTATTATTATTAAACAGATTATCAGTGTATGCTGAAAACAAGAGTCCACTCAAGATTGACTCCTGCCGTATTCCACAAATCAATGAAAAATTGCTTATTTTGATCTTGCATTATCAGGTTAAGAAATGTTTAACCACAAATGAAATGCTGGTTCTATATCAAAGTGATCATGAAGTAAAGCTATGAGGATGTTAGATAGTACAGCATCAAATGCTTGTCTTATATCAATATAGGCTACATAAGTTACATGTTTTTTCAAAATTTTCAAGAAATATGAATGGTAACTAATAAATTTGTTATTGTTGAATGGTTTTGAATTCTGCAAAGTTGTGTTGGTAGTAATTTTGATGAGATCAGGATATAAATTTTGTGAAAGACGTATTAATTAAAAAATTTTGAGCATTGAACTAGACAGAAATTGGCCTATATGAATTGTTACCTTTTTTTTTTTATCTTACGCTAGTAAATGAATGCTAGATTGAAACCATTAATATAACTTCATAAATTCCATTTACATGAAAATAAAGTTTATCTAAAAATTTTAATATTTAAAATAACTAAATATTTTTACTTTTATTCATTTGGCTTTTGAAGATGACAGAGCCTTACATTTATTACTTGTCCAGTTCTCATCTCATCTATCTCAGATTCTGTATACAAGTATTGAGAAAGAAATATAAAAGGTGATGAATGGTGAGACATAATGTAAAATGTGAAAAATGTGAAATATAACTCCATAATGCATACTCTAAAAATTTTTAACTTTTTTGTTTTATAGTTATTAAGAGGGCTTTTTCCATGTCCATCATAGGTTTTGCCAAGTCACAATAAGAACAAAAGTAGATGGGGATGAACTCAACATATCTAGGTCTTCATCTATGAAAATATTTGAGGCAATCTGAACTCAAATGTGGGTTCATCTGACCTCTAAAAGATGTATTTTTATTTTGTAATAATTCTTTAAACAATTGATAACATAATATTGAATATCTTAATTATATTTTGAACTAATTTCAAATAACTTTTCAGTAGAAATCTTGTCAGATATAATTAGATATTTACTTAATCTGTTTTCTATTTTTATCTATGAAAATCAAATGCCATTTGCGCACAAACAAATTTTGATTATTTAATATGTTAAAAAGTTTAAGTGCTTTTTATATTTCTACTTGTATAAAACATTGAAAGAATATGCATATATCTAATGTACATTATAGAAACATTGTTTTCCCTTTTTCAATATCTTTATGGAAACATTAATTCTCCTGTTGTCAAATTGTCATTAATGTCAAAGAGATGTTATAATAATAATAATCTCATATTGGATATAATGATATTCATTTTTAACTAGAGCAAATAGAGTTAAAGGTTTACTTATATCTCGTTGATTTAAATCAATGATTCTCAACCAGTGCTCCACAAAAAATAATATATTTTAGTTTTTCTTGCAATTCATTCCGATGTATTACAAAATATTACTTTATTCATAGACAATTCCATGTTTCTATTTTATTCAATACAATAAAGCTTATTAGTTTATTGCTTCATTGTTTTATGTGAATACATGATGAGTACATCATGCAATTACTTAACAATTTTTGAATATATTGATGTTAATGCTTCATGTACTAAAAAGTATATGAATGGTGTTCTGTGGCCTCAGAAAGGTTGAGAACCACTGGTTTAAATATTTGTATAAAAATTAAATGGTTGTATTTTCAAGTTTAAATTCTGGTGTTAATCTACTTAATACTTTATGTAAGTTCTAAACAGGTATACACAGTTTTAAATATGGTTCTCATTTAAAAATAAAATACTAATTACATTTTAAATCATTTCATTTATTTGCATATTGAAAAGTTCAGTTTTAATAAATTTATTAAACGAAAAAAATATACAGCAACGTAAAAAATCGTCATGGTGTAGAAATTGAAAACTATCATATTCTACAAAATCTTTCATGGTCACTCTTTTAGACTTAAGTTTCTTTTTACAAATTCTACACATTTGTTTAATAACAAAAACATGCATAAAGATTATATTGTACTTTATATATATATACAAACACTATTTAAGAATCATTCATTGGCACAGTAGCTTTGTTTTTATACATTCTATGAGATTTATTTAATAACAGGAAAAAAGTAAAAAACTGTAGTTTATATTTTCATCAAAGAACAATTTCCAAAAATTTGTATAAAGAGAATTTAGTCTTCTAAATATTTTAAAACTTTAAACCTTTTAATATGTGAAAGGTGCAATAACAAGTGTCTCTATTCACTGACTGTCCTTCGTTAGTTTCTCGTCCTCCAACATGGCATCCAACTGGTTCGAAAGGTTGGTCAACATGTGCTCTATGTCATCAATCACATCCTCTGATGTGGTTGCAAGTTTCCTATTAAAAAATAAAATGTATATAACAAATTTTATAATTTATATCCTAATTAGTCATCCAATGTTACTGTACTTTAATATATGAGATAATATATTGTCTATTGTTAACATTTTTTTGTTTGGAAAATTGAACTAAACAGATACTACAATCTCAGAAATTACTATGCAAACTGATAATAGATAATTATACATTGATGTTGACCATCATAAATATATGCAAATCTTATTTTAAATTGAGTTTGCAACTGCACAGAACTCCGAACAGGACGATTTTCTGTTCAGAGAAAAAAAATACGAAGATGATCTCACCTGGACGGAAGAAATTTCTGCAGTATCAAGGATAACCGATGAAGGCATTAATCGATATGCTGATAAAATTAAAATATTTATAGAAATCAGCACAGAGACTACCATTACTGCTGATTTAATGGTAAGTGAAGTCTGTTTGAAATTCTAATTCATATACATTTTCCCCTGAAAATATCTTTGTTAGAACATGGGACAAGACAAATGTATATATGTGACGACATTTGACATTGTCGAATGTTGTTAGTACAGAACACATGATGTTTCATGTTACTTAACAAAATCATAATATGAAGTAACTATTTCTTGGCTGCATGGTCAATTATTATTTTCATATTGCATGTCAATTTGATTAATTTGCACAATTCCTTTCCTTATTTAAAGAAAATTATTTTAACCAAAAAGAGATACTGTGATTTTATTATTATTTTTTATTTGGTGAGGGAAATGGTGGTAACAAGTTCTGGGCAGAAAGACATGAAGTTAGGACAGTTTCAGTGTCACACCTGCCTGTCCTGATGGAATGTTAGTGTTTGGAGATGTGGCAAGATAACATTCTGGTTGTCACTCCTATGTAGTGGGTGTGAATACCAGATGTTGTGTATTCCAATGGGATAGAGTAAATCCCAGACTTAAGTATGGAAGTAGCATCCCTGTCATAGCATATTCCTGAGATTTGGTCGTGGAATGACCAGCAGAAATAGTGCATGTTTAACAATTTTAAATTTTTTATTCTTTCTATTTCTTCTCATTTTGTAGCAATATTAGTCCCATTTTTTTATGGGATTACCACTGCTTTTTGATTTGCCTTTGTTGTTTGGATGGATACACTTCCTGTTTCCAACCTTCTCTCTCTACATCCAGACTTGAGACCAGTTGGAACAACACATTCTAGGTGAAGCTAAATAACAGCATCTGATAATTTCTGTAGTCTCCAACTGGACCATTATTTGATTCATTCATTGCAATTGTCTGATGAAAATTAGTGTGTTGTTTTATTTTGATTCCTTCTGCTTTTAGGACACTAAGCATTTTAATTTTAATTTTACCCATCATATGTTTGACCATGACCAAAATTGATTTCATATCATTGTTTGTTTCTGAACCATATACTGTATAACTCCTACTGAATACTCTTAGTGACGATTATGAAGTTGACCAGATGGTGTAATTAACCCATGAAAATTTAAAGATGCTTATTTTTTAAAGTATACATTTATAAAATAAAATATAGAAAAACAAATTATCATATAATTTTTACTGTGAAAGTGATAATGTTATTACTAGTCTCATAAAAAATTATTTACCTAACAAGAGCATATTCTTCACTTTTTTCTTCTGCATTACCATTCCTTCTCTTGGCAGTTACTGTTTTATTTCCTGTCAAATAATAAACATGATATAACATGAAATAATAAATATAACATGATTAAACATTTATTAAATCTGAGTTTTTAAAACTTTTTTATATATAAATTGATAAAGTTAAATTCAACTTATTTATTGACATTTTAATCACTTTGATTCTTGTGAATATGATAATATTCATTCAACATTTCATATAATTGGATTTCATTTTGTTTGCCTTTAATCAGTTGAAACTACTGCTCAATTGTTTCCATCTCATTGAGAACACACATTAGATTTTAATATATTAAATTATAAAGCTAAATAAATGGTTTTTAAAAATATCAGAAAGGTTACAGATCTCTTCTAAATTTATGATTAACCAGCATTTCTCTCATAAAAAGTGTATGTTTAAGTATATTTCTAATTGCATTGTTTGCAAATCAGCAGTTATGATCATATTCCTGTTCTCATTTTCTAATAAAAATAATAAATAAAAATTCCTGCAAAATATAATTGGTGTTTAATGAGATATTAATCTAATTGAAATCACCATACTTTATTATTATTATTATTAAATACTTTACTTCTCTAAGAATCTGAAGAGAAAACATCAAAAGTTATGTTTGGGAAATGATCTTGTATGATTCATAAACATGGATATTGAGAAAAAAAGGAAGAACAAAACTACAGGCTTTTGAAATGTGCTTGTAAAAAAAATGCTGAAGGTAGCTTGGGCTAAAAAATTGTCCAATGAGCAGGTTTTAGAGAGTAGGAGAAACCAGAAGAACTCTTAACATTATAAATAAATGAAGGAATAGTGTGATGGAACATCTATAAAGACATTCAGAATTGATGAAGGTATTGTTTGAAGGAATGGAGAGAAAAGTGGTAAGAGGATGACCAAGAATGGAGTACTGGGATATAGCGAAAGGCAGAACACATTACAGCAAGATTAAGCTACTAGCATTAAATAGAAGTGAATGGTGGACATGATGATGCCCATGAATCTTTGGGTTGAGGAGAGGAGAGAAAAAAAATACTTTACTTAAAATAATTTTAAAAGTTTTCACGACATATTTCTTTTTGGAGAAATGAAAATTAAAAAATTACTTAGGAAAAGCTTTTTCAATGATATCCAAATATCAGATGATAAAATTATTGATTACACAGACCATCTTTGGGGATTACAATTTTTAGATATTTCTAAACACAAAGTGCAAAAATTATGTGGAATTCTCAAAATTTTATATATTTTATTTATTTATTAAGGAATAAAAAATATTCTATAGAATATATAGTTATTGACACAGCATCTAGCATACTACAGTCTATATTATTCATTTTTGTCCAAATCAAAATTATACAAAATAAATGATAAGAATCAGGATTTGACTCAAACCAAGATCTTTGCAGCAATAGGGCATGAAAGTTAAAGATTCACAACCATATCAGAAATCCTTTATTTAAGTATAAGAATCCAATTTATAGGAACTTCTTCACCATTTGTCAATTAGAAACTTATACTCCAAATTTCAGAAGAGGGCTGTTTTTTTTTTAATATTTATAAATACTTTGAATAGATTAGATTTCTTTTTTCCAATTATTTTGACAAAGCAATGTTGTAAATCTGTTTTATAAATCTAAAATTACATATTGACCTTGTCATTATAATGATAAATTGCTCACTTTACTGTTTTTCAAATAATTTAATTCTTTCTTCAGAAAACGTACTTCTTAAAAAACAAACACCAAGTTTTGTGATTCATCTTTATTTAGACTAAGTTTATTCTATATTTTTTTTTTTTGAAAAGTAATTTCTTCTGAAAATGGAATTAAAACTCTTTCTTCACCATTGAGTATTTTAATAGCTTTTTCAATGATTAGTTAA
Source organism: Centruroides sculpturatus (assembly GCF_000671375.1). Lineage (NCBI taxonomy): Eukaryota > Metazoa > Arthropoda > Arachnida > Scorpiones > Buthidae > Centruroides > Centruroides sculpturatus. The sequence goes on along the minus strand of NW_019385999.1, from coordinate 68,921 downwards.
AGTATAATTTTAGACCTTGAAATAAATAATTGCATAACATTTAAAAACTTCATTTTTTATGCTTCTTAAGAATTTTATAGTATGAAATTGTTCCAATTGTTGATCATAAATTGCAAAATTTACTTGAATTTTTTGTATTCTCTTATGTTTATTTAAGTTTACATCAATATAGATCAGATTAGTGCATTGTTGAATATCTTACAACAATGCACTAAAGTGTTGAGAGAATTGCTCAATGGTCTTCCAACATTACATTTTAATTTTTAAATCAATTTACAGATTTGTATGAAAATTATCATACAATTTTTTCAGATATGACAATTAAATGTTATTAGAACTTATTAGAACATATAAATAAAGCATTTGATGACTTTTATTATGATCTAGAATATCAAAAATAATGCAGTTTGTAGCTCAATTAAAGCCCATAAGTTTTGGATCCTTTTCTAAAGAACTATGTTTGATATCAAATAACTGAATTTTATTTTAAATTTATAGTAGATCATAGTCATTTACCATATATTGCAGTAAATTGAATATGCTTTACATTATAAACAATCACCAAGCAATCCAGTCATATATTAACAACACATGTTTAATAAATGTAGTTGAAAACATTTATATGTTATTAAACTTGTGTTATTGATGTGCTGGATTGTTTAGTAAATGTGTACAACTTATCAAACTTTTCAAGATCATTCATTTTACAGTTGATGGAGGCATTTTCAGAAAAAATGTTTGAGATAATTTTGTCCTACTTTTTTAGTTTAATCCAATTTAAATTAAAAAATAATATCATGTTCCATTTAAAAAATTTGACTTCTAACCCAAATAGCCTATTTCCAGTCATCATCAGATGTCGAAAATATCACCATTCAAAAAACACCAAAACCAGTAGTAAAAGTTCAATATATATATTAACAATTAATATATAATAATTTGTTCTAAAGACAGGCAATTACAATATTATCTTGTAGTAATATTAATTAATAACAGCAATAATTTTTAAATTAAATTTAATTCAAAGATCATTGTAATAACAATTGCTGAAAAAATAATCAAAAATTAATGGCTACAACAGATTATTATTTGGATTCTATACAAAACCTTAACATACTCATTCCAAAACTATTTTTACTTATAGCATTGGCCTACATATACCAGTGAATAGATTAAGATCTGTTATTGTCCTGTATTATTTAAAATAATATGCTCGAATGATTCTAATTGCTTGCTTATACTTACAAGTTGTGTAATCTACAAACTGATTATTTTGCTCTCTATAATATAAATGAATCACAATTTAGATCATTTAAAGTGATATATTATTGAATATAAAATAATTAAATTTTTTAATTGAAAATTTAAGTAATTTAATTATAAAACTTTCTTCTGTTATAACGCTAGTACAAATGTAAAATATATTAGGAAGAATAACCACAGTTTTTCATGAAATTTGAAGATAAATTTAACCAAATTATTTGAATTTATTTCTGAATATAAAATTGGGTCATCTTATCATTACAGCAATATCTACATGTTATTATACATATCATAATGTAAGAACATTTATTAAATAATATTCTTGGTATGAGAATATCTAGATTCAGAAGAACCTATAAACAAGAAATTGATCTATGCACTCCTTATATATGTAGAGATTTAAAATTTGCGTAATGTTAAATTGTGAAATGCTGTGTAAATTAAAGCAAACAGTATAAAACATCACTTGATTTTTCTGAAATAAAATGATAAATTAACCATTCTGAAACAAAGCTTAGATATTGTACAAATTAAGACAACGGCAAATAGTGTTAGTGTTATTGTAAATATTTTAATAATAATAAATTTTCAATTTAATTAATAATTTTAGAAATGTTTAGAAAATTGATTCAGAGAGATTGAAATCTAAAATTCTGCAAGATGTACACACTCATCACTATTATACTATATGGATCCCAAGCAAAATCATATTCTTCTACACATACAAACATGGATGCTGAGAAAAGAAGCTGGAATATTTACTTCCTGCTTGGGACAGGAGAAAACTTAGGGTCCCATAACAGTTCCAATTTGTATAAATTAATTTCTGCCTTCTCTGATGGAACATTGATGCTCTGAAATGCGGTTAGCTAACATTCTGGTTGTCGCACCAATATAATGGGTGCGACCGCCTATATCATTCTTTAATGGGACTGAACAAAACTACAGGCTTTTGAAATGTGCTTGTAAAAAAAATGCTGAAGGTAGCTTGGGCTAAAAAATTGTCCAATGAGCAGGTTTTAGAGAGTAGGAGAAACCAGAAGAACTCTTAACATTATAAATAAATGAAGGAATAGTGTGATGGAACATCTATAAAGACATTCAGAATTGATGAAGGTATTGTTTGAAGGAATGGAGAGAAAAGTGGTAAGAGGATGACCAAGAATGGAGTACTGGGATATAGCGAAAGGCAGAACACATTACAGCAAGATTAAGCTACTAGCATTAAATAGAAGTGAATGGTGGACATGATGATGCCCATGAATCTTTGGGTTGAGGAGAGGAGAGAAAAAAAATACTTTACTTAAAATAATTTTAAAAGTTTTCACGACATATTTCTTTTTGGAGAAATGAAAATTAAAAAATTACTTAGGAAAAGCTTTTTCAATGATATCCAAATATCAGATGATAAAATTATTGATTACACAGACCATCTTTGGGGATTACAATTTTTAGATATTTCTAAACACAAAGTGCAAAAATTATGTGGAATTCTCAAAATTTTATATATTTTATTTATTTATTAAGGAATAAAAAATATTCTATAGAATATATAGTTATTGACACAGCATCTAGCATACTACAGTCTATATTATTCATTTTTGTCCAAATCAAAATTATACAAAATAAATGATAAGAATCAGGATTTGACTCAAACCAAGATCTTTGCAGCAATAGGGCATGAAAGTTAAAGATTCACAACCATATCAGAAATCCTTTATTTAAGTATAAGAATCCAATTTATAGGAACTTCTTCACCATTTGTCAATTAGAAACTTATACTCCAAATTTCAGAAGAGGGCTGTTTTTTTTTTAATATTTATAAATACTTTGAATAGATTAGATTTCTTTTTTCCAATTATTTTGACAAAGCAATGTTGTAAATCTGTTTTATAAATCTAAAATTACATATTGACCTTGTCATTATAATGATAAATTGCTCACTTTACTGTTTTTCAAATAATTTAATTCTTTCTTCAGAAAACGTACTTCTTAAAAAACAAACACCAAGTTTTGTGATTCATCTTTATTTAGACTAAGTTTATTCTATATTTTTTTTTTTTGAAAAGTAATTTCTTCTGAAAATGGAATTAAAACTCTTTCTTCACCATTGAGTATTTTAATAGCTTTTTCAATGATTAGTTAAAGTATAATTTTAGACCTTGAAATAAATAATTGCATAACATTTAAAAACTTCATTTTTTATGCTTCTTAAGAATTTTATAGTATGAAATTGTTCCAATTGTTGATCATAAATTGCAAAATTTACTTGAATTTTTTGTATTCTCTTATGTTTATTTAAGTTTACATCAATATAGATCAGATTAGTGCATTGTTGAATATCTTACAACAATGCACTAAAGTGTTGAGAGAATTGCTCAATGGTCTTCCAACATTACATTTTAATTTTTAAATCAATTTACAGATTTGTATGAAAATTATCATACAATTTTTTCAGATATGACAATTAAATGTTATTAGAACTTATTAGAACATATAAATAAAGCATTTGATGACTTTTATTATGATCTAGAATATCAAAAATAATGCAGTTTGTAGCTCAATTAAAGCCCATAAGTTTTGGATCCTTTTCTAAAGAACTATGTTTGATATCAAATAACTGAATTTTATTTTAAATTTATAGTAGATCATAGTCATTTACCATATATTGCAGTAAATTGAATATGCTTTACATTATAAACAATCACCAAGCAATCCAGTCATATATTAACAANGGTGTATTCAGTCCCATTAGAGAATGATATAGGCGGTCGCACCCATTATATTGGTGCGACAACCAGAATGTTAGCTAACCGCATTTCAGAGCATCAATGTTCCATCAGAGAAGGCAGGAATGACACAGAACTCGCCAGAATGGTACTACAAAATAAATTAATTTTCTTTTTACTAACAAAAAATAAAATATTTAAAACTACTTTTTATTAATAAAGAAGCATAATATAAAAAGTAACTGCCGAAATAGTAACTAAGTCACTCACAACCTTTATTGAGCAGCAAGAACTTTTTAATAATTAACATTTTCAGTCTTATTAAAAGACCATCTTCAGGTTTACAAATATTCCATTGAACATTGTAAATCTAATGGTTTAGAATGCAAGAAAATTGAACATAAAGTTTAGAAATGCCAAACATTTTAAATTGTAACCAAAGAAACCTACTACATATTTCATTTATTGGAAAACAGCAGCAAAAGGACCCACTCTATCCTGGATCTCATGCATGCTCTTGACAGCCCAGCCCACAAATACAGTTATAAATAATTTAGAATTATCATAAAATCTCACATGCTATCTTCTAGTTTGATATCCCTGAAAAATATAGTGATATTTCATTGTGTTTGGCTTGGCATAACTTCTGAGCTTAATTGGATTGCATATTTGAAATTAATGAAATATTAAAATGCCACAAGATATTAAAAATTCAATTAATCCTTTGAGAGTAAGATATTATGTTGGCATATCCAATTCCATTGGAGAATGACATTAACTTGTTAAAGACTAAAATCAATAGAGAGTCATTAAAATTCAGAATAAATTTTCACATTACAAAGATGAATATGTAAAAGATATTAAACTGTTTTCAGTAGATTTATTCAACTAGACAAAGTAATCAGACAAACTGTTTTTAATTTTTTAAGTATGAAATTTATATGGAAAGGTTTCATATGCAGACAAGATTGCAGATCTAGTTCCAGAAACTCTCGCTTCACCTGTTTTAGAAAAAAATGAATCAAGGTAAAAAAAGAAAAGTTAATTATGATCATTGGCTGAAAGTGAAAAATGAGATTAAAGAACAGCAAGTAGAGTAACACAGGCTCCAATAACTTAGCAAAGGCAGAGAAAACATTTCCTTTTGTCTTTCTTCAGAGTGATGGTAGATTTTGAGTACATTATTTTAAATCTTAGCATAATTTACAGTCTCGTGTCCTCTGTGTAAAAAGGTTACAAATGCATTATATAATTCTTCAGAAATTTAATTTGACAAGGTTAAATGTGCATATTTGCAATGTTTTTAGGCCATAAGGAAAAAATGTTTAATGAAATAATTATTTAAATTCAAAAGTAGGAAACCAATAAAAATCTAACTTCAAGTCAGCAAGTAACTGTATAAATGAGCAAATTTTAAATATGGACATAGAAAAAGCATAAAACATTTGTAGCTTCTTGTAAAAAATGAAATTGTAACATTGCTATTCACTTCAATTGCTAGATGTGATTATAAAGAGTTTATTTAATAAAGGATATAACATAAATAAATTTTAAAATTATATATTTATATTGTTACATGCTTCTTAGACTTCCTGCTTTATATATGTTTTATAACTTTTTGCTTTTATGACTGGTATAAATTTTCTGTTATGATCACAAGAAACATGGTATTTAAATACTGTACTTCTTTTATTGGCCATTTCAATATAGTATTATATAGTTTAAAGTCCATTTCCATGAATAACAGCTCAATTTATGATGGCTCATTTAACAACAATAGTTTTTTTACAAACTAATTTGATTGTAAAAGAGGGAGTTTCTGTATTTTATTACATGAAAATAACTCATTACAATACTCTCTAAATATATATCTCTTCTAGAATAATGAAAAAACAAGCTCAAGATACATGTTAATTCTATATAACAAGTATGCAAAAAGAAATAAGTTTGTCAAGAACCTTGACTATTATTTTGTCATACTTGAAGCAACATTTTTCTCTTTATTAATGTAATTAAGTACAATTTTTTTCATTGACAGACTAAAAACAATTCATTAAATATTTACTAATTTTATATTGCAAAAAAAAAAGAATTTAAAATTTACTTATCAACATAATTCATTTATAGCAAATTTTTTATTCTGAACATATGTAACTTTTCAATTAGTTTTGACAATGGGTATATTCCACCATGCATCAGTCTCAGCCATTGGCCAATGGTTTAATAAGTTTTTACTGGAACATCTGGCAACCTAGAAAGGTGGCAGAAACAAATGGCACTACATTGGCATTTGCAGACTCATTTTATCAAAATAACTTTGAGTTATTTTGGATGAGTACTAAAACTGGTGTTAATAATAGAACCATGGAGGCAGCCATATTCACAGTCCAAAGAGTGTTATGCGAATTTGTCACTGCACTGATGAACTCATCAGTAAATATCAGAATGCATTTTAGTACATTGAGGTTCATTGATGCTCCGTTTGATGCATACTAGAATGCATCCAATTATAATATTTTTTAAAACAATTAATCAAAATCTACAAGAAATGTTTATAATAATAAATTCAGGTTAAATTTATACTGTACTATATTTTATATATATTTATCAAAAACAAAATATTATTAAATTTCAAATTGTTTTAAACTGTTTTAACTTCTCATTTAACAATGTTTATTTTGGAGATTTCATAAATAAATACATGATAAAACCACTTGGAATATTAAGCAACAGAATTTACACTTAATTTAATTATATTTAAATAAATTAAATAATATTTTTTTAACTTTAAAATAATACAATTAACTTTAAATATGATTTTCAAACTGGACAAATAACAATTGTAAAGCAAAGAAGCTTTAAAAATCCAATAACATTTATTATGAATGAATATTTTTGGGCATTATCACATTCTAGAATGGAACAAAATAATAAAACATTATCTAAAACTTAACTTTTAATCAAATGATAGGGTCTGATTAACTATGGGCTAGAACTTGGCTAATAAGTTATGTAGATATTATGTAATGTGGACTAAATGCAGACAATTACATTACAATTTTGTATTAAATTTAATTTGTCTAAATTTATCAATTTATTTCTCTATTCTGGAAGAAAAGATTGATCCAGAGCAGAACTTAAACTTGTTTCCAGAATCCAAATTAAATCCAAAGCAGAACTTGTTACCAATTGTTTTATACAGACCTGAGCCTTATTCATAGTATCACAGAATTCTTGCTAAGTCTAGTTATGCTGTGATGCTGAACTTGTTTCTAAATACTACTTGACTCCTCCCACTGCTAAAATTCAAAGTAGTTCAGTCAGCTTATTTTGTCTATGCTGACTTCTGCTAGTGATGTCATCATTTTTGTCTCAAGATATGATTTGCAAGATGGCTGCTCATGCTGGACTAAATATATCTTACAATGGTCATAAAATTATGATTATGTCATTTACCATTTTTACAGACAACCAATCTAACTTGCTAACTCAGCATATCATTCAAGGATACTCAGAATGTTTCTTAGCTCTGCCCTTCTAGTCAATTAGATTTCTAACTTAGCATTCTACTATGTAGTGTTGCTACCAGGCTGATTTTCACCCAGACAAGCCGGTTTTTAAATTCATTGTCCAGATTGATTATTAATTTGTCTAGATTTTGTAGAAATTGTGAAATTATGATGTAAACACAACAGTGCTTACTTTGTTGGAAATTTCTAACAATAAGCAATGTTTTTGTGGAAAAATAAAATTAAGTATGGTGTCTTGTAGTTTATCCTACTATCCTAACAAAAAACCTTCCTTTTGTTGCACTAAACCAAAAATGCTGCCCCCCAAAAGTGCCACTATGGGCACCTGCCCTCTCCAATCATCACTACTGCCTGCATCCCATTTTCATTTTTCAGATAAATTAATTTATGAAATATGTAAGTGCTGTAGTGAGCAAGTCTGCTGTCTGGATGGTTGAAGCAGTTAACTAAGGCATCAGTCTACTGCTCTGGAGGACTCAGGATTGAATCTGGGCAGTCAAAAAATTCCAAGAATTTTTCTTGGGTAATTTATCCTAGATATGTTGGGTTCTATATCTCACCATCCACCCATCCAATTGTGGATCTGAAAAAAATTCTCTTTGTGCCCACAGGGTAAAAAAACATGCAAGTCCACATATTTAAAACTCCACAGTCACATAAATATGCTAAGAGAGATCCTTAATTTATTTTTATTAGTGATTTCACTCTTTTATCATTTTTAATATTATTTTAATGCTAAAATAATAATATTAATGTAATGAAAATGAACTAATTGGACCAATATATATTGTTTATAGTACTAAAATGATTAAATGATGATGATATACTTAATTTCATAAAATAAAATAAAGGAAAATAAACCTAAAAGAAAAAAAGTCTAATTTAAACATAGACTTTCATTTATATATTAAATCAGAATTTCATTTATAAAAAGTACTATAAAAATGTTTTAAAAAGAATTCATACAGTAATATGAAAATTCTATTTAGTTATTATAAATAAATGATATATTTTTATATATATATCTTATGTTCCTATTACAAATATAAGATTAATTTGCATGCCTTGTTTGATTAAATAAATATAAAAATTATTGCTTACCTTGAATAGTCAAAGTAGTTTTACGAATTATTGATGGAGATGGAGATTTAGTTTCCGACACTTGAGGTTTGTTTATTTTCTGTTTAATCGTGCTCACATTTTCATTTGCAAAAGGTAACGTGTTAGATTCTGAACTGGAATTAGTGGAATCTAAAGAATGTTTTCTCCTTTGTTTAAACATGGCATTTGAAAATAATTCTGGAATTTCCTTTTGTTCACTATCATTATAACTATTTGTTGATACTGATGGTTTTGTATCTACTTCTATTACTGGTAATGGAGAAGGAGGGGGTGGAAATTCTTCAGAATTTCCTTGAACTGCTCTTATCTGATTTGAATTTGATGATATTTCATTATTTTTTGCTATATTAAAGTGAGATGCTAATCCTTTAACACATGTGGCAAATGCTTCATCTTTCATTGCTTCTATGGTACGTTCGACAGAAGGATCGCTCTTTATAGAGTTGCTTCGCTTTGGAGGTGGAGGTGGCGTTTTTTTATATTTCAATGTTCCAAAATTTGTAGACAAAATATTGGCTTGCTGAGAACTTTCTACAGAAATTTGATCTGTCTTTTGTCCATTATATTTCAAATTTTTCACAGTTTCCGATTCGTTGATTTGATTGTTTTGGCGAGATTTAGCAATAATTTTAGCTACTGGTCGTGGTTTTACCAGTCCTTTTGGCCTCTGTAATGTTGCTGTTCCATCAGATTCATATAAATAGCAATGTTCTCCATGAGTGCTTAATTCGCTATCGGTATCATAACCATGATGTCTCCATGCACTAATAGTATCATACCAACTATCAGAATTATTTATATAATGATGATGGGATGATGATATTGAATCACCTTTATCAAGATTTTCTAATGAATGCCTTCGATTTGGAGACTGCACCTAAGTAATATCAATAATTATTAATTAACTGGTTAATTAATTATGAAATATTTTGTACATTTTTACCTGAATATCCACCATTTGGGGTTCAAAGTTGTTTACTGCATTTACAGGTGAGAAAGAATCTCCATTTCCAGGCCATCTGAAGCTATCTCCTTTGATTGGAGAATATTGAAATGTTTTAAGTTCTGGAAAAGTTGAAATTTCAGCAGATGGAGAAGTTTTAACTTTAACAGTAGTGATGGCTATTTCTTGACCATGACATTGTACAGCAGGAAGTGGATTCATGGGACCTAAAATATAATTAATTACCAATATTTGTAAATGAAAAATTTAACGGATTATAAACAACATCAGGAGACATACCAAGTGTTTGCGGACGGGGTAATGTCCCTCTGCCGATATATTCAGGGACAGGATTCAAATTCGGTTTTCGTATTCCACTGTTTATATCTTGAATTCTTTTAATGGCAAGCATAATTTTTTTCTGATGACCTAATTAAATTGTGAAAATAAATAATTCAATCTAATCTAATATATATCGATATTCTTCTAAAACTGATTAATAAATGACATTTACAAGTTATTCTTCTGAAAATGAAATTAGATTATCAAACACAAAAGAAATTTTTGTTTGATAATCTAATTTTAGTCCACTAAATGATTATTTTCTAATCAATTTAGATATCTTTATAATTGTATTTATGTGTCTGCATAAATAGATGATGGAGAAAGGATTTCAGAAAGAGTGAAACAATAAAATATGAAATAAAGTATAACAGATAATGATAACATTCAAATAAAATTCTCTAATCTTAAAATTCTCCCAGCAGAGTGATGAAAATCCAGCAGAAACAATGCTTTCAATCTGTATCTATGACCTGCTTCAGGTTACAACTTTTGCACAAATGGAATGCCACAGGCTTCAATGTTCAAAAATGTAATATGTAGAATTCCCAAAAAATTCAAATTTAAAACATTTCAAATTTTTCTTGGGAGTTCTTTTGCATATTCTATTTTTGAACATTGAAGCCTGTGACATTCCATTTCTGCAAAAATTATAGCCTAAAGTAGGTCTTACTTGTTAGACAGACTCAAAGCATTTGTTTTTTCTGGACATTCACCACTCTTCTGGGAGAATTTGAAAGTTACAGTTTTTATCTGTATATTAATGCCCAGTTTTATAGAGTATTGAACTTCAATGATATTATTTAATAGTGTAACTGTATTAAACTAAACCTAAAACCATAAGACTGGACAGAAGATGCATTACCAATTATCCTAGTAGTATAATTGGCAACACACCTCCATGATAAGCAAGATGGGGCTGATTCCTGCTTCATGGGGCTGATTCCTGCTTCAGACTGCTTTTGATCTTTATTTCTAGCATATTTAAATTAATTTCATTATAATTATTAAATTTAATACAAAATAGTGACCTTTAGTCCAAATTATTTTGTATCTACATATTTAATTAACCAAATTATAGCCCGATGAATTCAGCATTATCATTTGATTATAGTTTTGTTTTCAATTGTTTTTTAAAGCAATAATATATTTATTAGTTTATTTCAAACTTTTAACATCTGCGGAACCCTCATGTCTAAATATTATTTTTACAGAATCTTCAAGATTAAAGTAAGAAAGTAACTTGTGAAAAGATTTCAATGGTATTTTTAATTTCTAAGTAATAAAGATTCTTATAGGTAGATAAAATAGTTTTAGAAATTTTTATTTTTCAATATTTTTAGAGAAAGAAATGAAAATAAATTCTTATATCTTTGTAGAATCCTAAGGTTCCGGAGAACACAGTTTGAATACCACTGATTTATTTCAACATTTATTAATTTATAAAAGGTAGTGCCAAGTTTTATAACCTTTTATAGTAAAATTACGGTGTAATTAGTTTAACCATAAAAGGTTATAAAACTTGGCTAATTCTCTGTAAATAAATAAATCAATTCTAATTTCAGGAAGACAACCTTTCATTATAAAAAAGAAACATTTTCAGTCAAAATCTAATCAAACCCAGCTTTAAATTCTTAGAATTAACAGCGATTTATTTATTTATAAACATAATTTTATATTAAAATAATTTATTAAAAAATAATAATTAAAAATTGAATTGTTATAAATGATTTAAAATTCTTGTTATAAAACTATACAAAAATTTGTTTCTGATGCTGGAATTGTTTCAACAATTTTTAAATTAGTAAACTGATTGTTTTACTTCTAAATTCAAGGTCAGAAAAAACCATTAAACTTAGAATTCAAACAATAAATTTAATAATTTAAATATATTTTCTGAAATTGTTACTGTATATTATGTAAGAAAATTTAATGATAAAAAAGTGTTACATAACATGTATTTATTTATTATTAATTTTAAACAATTGAGTAACTTGTCCATTTACTTTTACTTAAAATAATAAATATGAAACAAAATGCAAAGTACTTCTAACTTCAATTGTTTTTTTAATTTCTATACTTTTGAAAGCAACCAAAAGGAATGTTATGAATTTTACTTTCATTAAGAAGTGAAGATTAATAAGATTATCTTCTTTTATATTCATTGTTTCAATGAATATAAAAGAAGATAATCCAGATAAATGAAATTTTGATGCTAAAATAATCATATAAGAATCATATTGCAAATTGATATAAGTATATATGTATAAAGAACAGTATATAGGATATCTGTATGTTATGTAAAGAATAGTGTTACCACCCGTCCAGTTTTCACCCGGACAGTCTGGGAATTGACTCACTGTCTGGGTGAACTATTAATTTTGTCTGGGAATTTCGTAGAAATTGTGAAATTACAATGAAACAAAGTTCTTGCAAATATTTTTACAAATTTACACTATTTTAACAGTGAAAGAACGCACACTCACTGAAACTCTTCTGCAATTCTGCCATGTCGGTTAGTCTCTTTACGCCAACGTGTGGCGTGCAACCTGTCGACCTTTTTTTTTTTGTTTTTTGCATGTACGATCGTACACATCTCTCCAATATCCAATAGAGCAAAGTCATCTGTACCTGTTCTTTCCTAATTTAGATTACTCCTACGCAAGTCCCTAGTCCCTAACTGTAACTGATTTAGAAACGCCATGCACGTTATTCTTCGCATTGTAAAATGACATTGCGCATGCATCAGGAACTTCTGTTCAAACAAACCTGACCTGCTGTCCAGGTCAGTAATTTTCAAATGGTGGCAACACTAGTAAAGAATTGCAAGAATTTATTTTGAAAGTATATAAAATTACACAACAATTAAACCTATAGTATTTTATAGAGCAACTCAGCTTTATTCTATTAATTTTAGAAGTGCAATGCTCATTTGTAGCTCTGCAATGACACACACATTAATGCCAAATATTCTGTGTATGTTCTTCATTATCCAACATTACATGAGAGATAAACAGTTAAATTTAATCTTTTGGAAAACCTGATGGAAATAAATTGAAGGAGAAGATAATAGCAATCAAGAAAGAAATCTCTTTTACTGATCTATTGTTTAGGCAATTATTTATCTAGAAATATCATCTCTTCTTTGTAAAGAGTAGGTATTTACAAGAAGTTTTTCAGTTGACTAGTCTAGTATATCAAACGTCATTGGTGTGCCTAAATGTTTTTACAAATACAACTTATATTGACAATTCTGTTGACAAATAAAACTAATTACTCTATAAAAAGGTGTAGATCTGATTGTTGGGTACTTTAAACTTTTATTTTAAAAAATTTTTGTAATTATTCATATTATTTAATGTCACTTTATATTTTTAAATATTATTTTTTTTCCCCTATTTTCCAACATTTGTCAATTCTTTTGTTAAAATTTTGTAATAAAATAATAGGATTAAAAAAATTATGCATTAACCTGTTTGTTTTCTTTATTTATTTAATATCAGAATAGAACTTAATCAACCTTTTCTGTAAGAAAATAATACATAATAGTATATGTCAGGGGTCGGCAACTTGTGGTATGCAGGACGATTTTTAGTGGCACTCTGAGTGAATAGAAAATGTAGTAAAAATTATATTTTAATTACTAATTACACATTTAAATGGAAGTCATAGTTCAACAAAGGCCATGGCACATTAAAAATGAATCTCTTGTTTGTATATTTCTATTACTGTGCATGTGTTTATGCTTTGTGTTGCCATCTACATGTTATGTAAGCGATTCCCATGTAAGAACATAATTCAATTAACAACTTAACTTCAAAATTATACATTTTTGAAGTTGATTATAACTGGACTAAGTTTGATAACATATATAATAAACTTGGTAGAATCATGTCGGCACTCGGAATAACATTATAACTTACATTCGGCATAACACTGCTGAAAGGTTGCCGATCCCTGATATATGTGATCAACATCAGTTCAGTCCAGCAATAAATATCCAATGAAATGTTCATAAAGGTTTTTGGATTCCTCCTGGATCCTACTTCAGGTTAAACTTGTACTAGAAATGGAATGCTTCAAAAGAACATCTATGGAATTCAACTTTAAATAGGCATGTGCCAGTTATGCAAGGAGAGCTTTAATGAAACTGAAATTATAACAAACCATCATAAAGTACTTGCCATGCCCATGAATATTTGCATCTCATCTTTATGCTTGATGCAATTCCCATTATGGCCACTTTAAAGACTTCTAAAAATTCAAGACCTTTATATGATCATATTGTACAGCTTATCAGGTGTGCTTGATAAATCTTAGCTTCTACATCATTTTCCAAGGCATTCTCCAATGGGATGAGATGAAAATATCACAAGCATGCCAAGCACTTTATAATGGTTTGTTATAATTTTGGATATGTCATGCACGGAGCGCTTTAACGTATTTAAAGCTGAATTTCACAGATTTTTTATTGAAAGATTCCATTTGTAGTACAAGTTTAACCTGAAGCAGGATTCAGCAGGAATCTGAAAAGATGAATATTTCCATTGAATATTCATTGATGGACTGAACTGAGGTTTTTTTGGCATGTTCTTGTGTACTGTAATGTCCAGTTTGTGACAGATTGTGTTGTTTTATGTGAGCAACTTAAATTTATCAAATCTCAGATAACAGGAAGCTGACTGAGAATGAGGAACATATTTCAATCTGAAAAATAAAAAAATTTTATAAGGATTATAATGAGCTTAGATCTGTTGTGCTAAAAAAATTCTCCACTATGTAACTACAGTATTTAGCCAAATATATAAAATATCTGAAGTTTTTTTTTTACTTTATTTCAATTATTTTATATCAGAATTTCAAAAGAATAAAGTATTAAACAATTTGAACAATTAACAATTCAATATTAAAATAAAGTAATAGATTCATCAAAAACTTTAATTACATATATAGCAGGAGGGGCCAAATTGTGTCACAATAGGAGCCATATATCACTTATCAAAAATATGCAAGAGCCACATTCTCTATTGAATTACATATTAGAGTATTACATATATATATATATTACATATTTAGAACAGTATTACATATATAAAGTTTATGTTTATAAAAAGAAATTGTTTAACTAGACTGTGAGAAAGCCACAGTAAGTCTAGAAAAGTGACTCGGGGCTTGAAAACCACAGTTTGGCCACTGTGAATATATAATATCTTTCATTCTATTCAATTACTTTTCAAAGTTCAAAATTTATCTGGCATAAACACTTACCAAGTTTCTGTATTCCAATTTCTTCGAGATCTTCCCATGCCAATTCTGTAACTCTGTCGATGGTATCGTAACCCTGTTTGCATAGTGTGTTATGATAATCTTCCAGTCTCAGTAACTGTAGCCATTCAAGTAGTGTATTCTTTTAAATATTCAAAAATGTTTAATTTAGAAATAAAAGATTAATTGTATTTATTTCTTTAAAGAAACATATATTTCTTGGTAAGTGCATCTAGGTAGCCCCAATGGTGGTACTTCCAAGACTATGGTGTTTAATTATTTAGCCCACGTGACTATGTTGGCTTCAAGTAGACCACTTAACTGTCCATGGAGTACTTGATGTTATATAGTTTTAGGAGGGTGTGGGGCTCGCCCCACCTGGGCGCCGAGCTGCAAATGATAGCGAGCACTGAGGCACAGGTCTACATGCTTCGCATGTAGAATAGGCAGTAGACTGATACATGTTAAAAACTAACCTTCCTGCCATAGAGGCTACCTAAGTGCACTTTTACCTATTTTTCTGATGTAAAATATTAATAACTTAAAAATATTTAAGATCTTAGATATAGAAGTAAGGATTGAAGATTGTAAGACAATTTTAACAGTTTAATTAAGATCTACAATACTTTTTATTTGAATACGAGAGATAACACTTATTACTTTATATAGATGACCTGATGGGCTAAATGGTTAAGGCATCAACCTATACTCTGGGGGACCTGAAATGAATCTGAGTCAGTGCTGTAACTAGGCAAGTGCAAAAAGTGCACCTGCACAGGGCCCACTTGGAAGGGGTCCCAAAATGCATGTATTTGTTTTATTATTTTCTCAAACCTAATTAATTATGGGGCCTAAATGCAATTCTTGCACAGGGCACAGGAATGGCTAGTTACGGCACTGAGTGGTTGATAAACCACAGAAATTTTTCATGGGTGATCTATTCCAGATACATCAGTCCCCATCCCTCATCCTAAACCCCATAGTAGACCCCATTATGGGCTTGGATGAGCCACAATGAGTAGAGGAAAAAAGTCCTTTCTATAATTGTTTTATAATAATAAAAATTAAGTTTAATATTATCTATTGATAATAAAGGATATGCAAATCACATATTGGCATAGAAAAATTCCAAATAAGCTCTTGTGTGACTGCTGGATGACAGAATCAATAAAGGCTCCGGCCTGTTGCTCTGGAAGACTCGGGTTTGAGTCCGGATCCACTCATAAATTTTTATAGCCAGTTTGGCCATGATATATTGAGCCTTATCTCGTCATCCAGCATGGACAACAGAGCCTTGGTGACAAGAGAGAGAGGGTCCTTTGACACAATGGGTATGATCAAAAGACACTTTTGGTGCAAAAGAGCCAGAAACAGTCAAAAATGAAAAACAATTTGTTAATTACTTTTAAGGTAAACAATCATCTGGCTGTTTTGCATTATAAAATTACAATAATTGTTTTTAAAAGATACAATGTTTATATTCTTATTATTATTTAAAATTAATTGATTTTAATAGAGGGGGGAAAAACAGACAAGTTATTAACATTCTAAGCAAGCGATTTTCAAACTGACTTTCACGCAGGCTGTTGCAACAATCCTTCATACTTTTTTTTAACCATTATTATAACTATAAAGTATAAAATAACATAAAGTTTACCGGTTTATAGTTGGGTATTCCATCAGAAATGTTCAACTTGGCAATTTCTGCTTTGAGAGTCCTTCTATGCATAGGTTTAGTTATCCCGACCGCAGTCAGATCCTGCAGGACGTAAACATTGATAAATATTTCAAAAGTGTCGTGACATTTATAGTAAATTTAATGACTCGAGCGTACTCACTTCTGGTGTCATGCGAGACACTGTAGGCATGTCGTACCCCGCTTGTACGAAAAGAGGAACGTACTCTTCGAAATGAACACTGCTGAGCCAAGACTTTAATATTTCATTTTCCTAGAGAAAAGTTCAAGTTTTGGTTTCATCAGCATGAAATTTTAATCATTTACGTAACTTAAATTCGATTTCCTTTTTTTTTTTTTTTTACGGTAAGAGTAAGCTTAAACAGTACATTGCACCCGTAAATGAATGAACAACGTGTCAAATTCAGCTGCAATATGTCATTTTCGTTTAGGATTTATACTGAAAATTTGCGATTACGCGTTAAGAAACGAAGAAAAAATCGAAGCGAAACTTTAAAAAATGAAAGAAAATCGTAGATTTTATACGAAATATTCCAGCAATTATACGAAAAAAAAAGTCAAGAGGGAATAATGATTGTGTGCAGGGGGTAAAAAAAAAATCTAAAAAGCTGGAGATTGCGTGAAAAATCGAGTAAAATTGGCGATTGTGCACGTAAAATCGGAAAAACCCCTTCTTAGTATCGACAGAAAACTTCACTTTCGCTATCATAATTCCTACCAAAATAAGCACACAAACTATATCGATCGAACAAGAGGTCACGGCAACTTGCAGTCAACTAACTGTTAAGCAGTCGGAGCAATAACTCCCGCACGGAAACCATACATAAAACACCCTTCGATTAATTAAACCACAAAAAATTTAAAGAAATAAAACACGATAGCAACAAAACACATACAAAAAAAAAAAATAAAAGAAAAACAGTTCAACCCTCCAGTTTTTAAGGCAGCAGCTCCAAAAAACAACAACAACAAGAACGAACTTCACAAGTAAACTGTGGAATAAATGAAAAGACTAATTACATTAACCCCAAATTAATGAAAGTTTTAAGGGTTTGCGTGAAATTTAATTTTAATCATTTCTGTAATGGATTTTTCGCTAAATGGAAATAAACGCTCTCGGGAAATTCGGTATATTAAAATCGATTATGTTTATTTTTGGTGTCGTAATTAAGTTATCCGAGTGATAACCGGGATAAAAAAAAATCATCATTAACGAGGATGATTGATAAAAAAAATTCTCTTTCCTAACTCCCGGAGCCAAGAGCAGAAGGGTCAAGATCTTATAAAGAAACACTAAAGATCGTGTTTTTTTTTTAACCCCTTAGAAACAGGCTTTGGGGGGGTTTCGTGTCGAAAGAAATCTTTATGGTAATTCGAACGTAAATCGAATTATCGATGATGTATTCGAGTATTAAAATAAGGTTGAAGAATCCGATGGGGTTTTTGAAAGCCGCAGATCAATTCGGGTACCAATTTTGCAGAGAAGTTAACGCAAAGGAGTGGTAAATTTAAGCGAATTAACAGCGATGTACACGCGTAGGAAAGATAATTATGCTGCGTGTGTGTGTGTGTGTGTTTTTTTTTAGTATAAACACTCATTTCCTGGTGCCGGAGGATTCGGAAAAACACGTAGAAAACACACAAATTTTCAATTTCCTCTTTCTTCAATCGAAGTGTTTACGCGTAAGAAGACACCACGGCACATTTCTGCAATGGGAATCAATTGTTTCAAGTTGACTTCCCTCAACGATTAAATTTTCACGAGAGGAACTATTATAGGATCGGTACGCCAGCCACCCTCCGACACTAGGTCAGCACTCTTAAACAGACATTGACCCCTTACCTTCCTGTTAAAGTCGATCGCTTGTCTCTTCGACATGACGTCACGCACTTCTTCATCTAGCGAGGATTCGGTAACTTCACCCCCATTTCCACGGCGGGTCACGTGATAGGCGAGCGGTCGAGGCGAAAAACTTGCTACAGACGAGTGGCATCCGAGTGGCAATGTCTGCCTTTCCGCCCGGCTCCGTCTCGTCGCACGACGTGTCTGATTGGTCGCTTTTTACCGAATCCACCAATAGCAAAAGGGATGACGAAAAATATAACAAGGAGTTTAAAGGTGCCGAAGTGACTGGGAAAAAGAGAAGCAATCTCCCACGTCTCGCATCACTTTTCCTTATCATCCCAACGTTTAAATCATCCCGAGATGTTAAAAGTTCTCTGGAATTTATTTCTTTTTTTTTTTTACATCTACAAACGCTATTCTTTATGGAAATGTTTGTGTTGTGGAAGGATAATGCGCACCCTAAATTTACAACAGGTTCTAGAAAAGAAAAAAAAAAAAAGAACAAAAGAGCACCCTACTCACTGGTAGATTGTAGACTAGCATCTCTGCAACGTTAACGCAGTCTTCAACGTTCGTGTTTAAAACTTGGCCTGATTCCGAATTTTGAGCAGATATTCTGGGCGGATTCTGTAAAGAATTAAACAATATTCTTAAGTATTTCTCTTCTTTCCGTATCAAATTACTCCATTTTAATGTAAAACAACGGGGCATTCGGAAGGATACAATCAACATAAACCGGAAACACTAGCAATTTCCTGGCTTATTTAATTATTAAAGTGGTTTAAAATTTTAAATATTCTTCAGAAATTTATGTTTGTAAGTGCTTCTACTTTGTGTAATTTGAGTCAAGTGTTTGCATACCAAGCTTTTAAGTATCTTAAATAATTAATTCGTTACGAAATATTTAAATTTTTGAAGGTTATCTTTAATCAATGCGTAATTTTTATGTTATTTCTCCCTTATAATAATGTTTCCGAACATTTTTTAGTTGCTCACTCCGTATTCCCTTTTGGGCAGGGCCAGATTTGTACGTAAGCCAAACAAGCTGCAGCTAAGGGCCTCGAGTTACGAGTCTAGCTTAGGGCCTCACATTTTTACGTTTTATTATTTAGCAGAGAAGGGCCTGTTAGATATTATACCTTAGGGTCACCATGCTTATCGGATACTTAAAGGCATCTTTGGGATGTTGCAAGTGTGTAATTCGATCCTTCTCCACTCTCAATCCGTTGATAAATATTAAAGTAAATTAATTATTGATTTTATTTTTTAAATGCTAAAAAATCCTCCAAATTTCTAGTGTATTTTTACGTAATATTGAATGCAGAAATATCTGCAGTTACATAATTTCACATTAGTAACGTATACAGTAACTTAGAATCACCCAGCAATATACAATACAATAACCTTCTGAGATACACGTAACAATAGTCGAGTAACATATAATTTCTATCCAAATTGGTAGTTAAGGGAACGAGAAAACACAAATAACACATGATGAGACACGAGTTGTGTACATTTTTAACGGTAAATGTGAAGAATTTTCATCACTTTCGTGTAACAAATACAGCAAATTAGAAGGGAAAGGAGAGGGTACCTTAATTTCGGAGCAAGTTATCGAGCATCTCCCACTATCCACACTGGCAGTGCTGTGTCGAGATAAACATCCCACGCTACTCCCTCCGGGACTTTCACGTCCAGGGCTCGCTTCTACTTCGATCCCTTGATCTTCCATCTGTGATTCAACTAATACAACACAATACAATTTTTAAAACGATCTATTATTTTTTTAAATACAGATGTAACACACAAAAGATCAAATACCTGAAGAAAGAAGAGTTGCATGCGTCGAAGAGGGAGTTGCATCCACTTGAATGAGATTCTACAATTAAAAAATAAAAAAAACACAGACGGAATTTTGTTTAAATAACAGAATTTTACACGAAATTCCGAATTAAAAATGGCGCCTACTTCAACGTTGATACTGGCACATATTCTTCCATAATCGGTTTCATCTGTAAGTTAAATAAGTCGAGATGAATAAATGGCGGTTTGGAGTAAATAAATGGTTTGTTTTCTATGAAAAAATAAGGAAGAAAAATGTCGAAACTGTACGACTTTATTTCTTATATTAATAGTAATATCTACAATTTATTTTTGATGGATAGTCGATGGAGAATGGAGCGCATAAATCACTCGAACCAAATCGTTAACTCAGCAAGACCAGTGATAGATTTACTACATCCCATAGCAAGAAATGCAATTCCAGCTGCGACCTTCCAGCATTTACTGATTGAAAATGTTTGTTGTGTGGCCCAGTCGAAAAAATATATATAAATATATCTTCTCTGCCTTTCATTTTACACTCGACTTCTTGAGTTCGCGTGTTCCAGTTTTAAAGAAAATCTCTTCCTTAAAACTTCCTCCACACAATAGAAAATATATTCATTTTTCGATTATTAAAGAAGAGATTTTTTCCTTAAAAGATATTCAAAGAAAGTGAGAAAATTCCAGAAATTTATTTTAATGTATTCTTGCATCGGAATTGAAAAATGCCAAGACTTTTATGAGGTGTCCTTCGATGAACACGCTTCAGAAAACACAGAAATTGAGTCGAAGAGGGAGAAAATTACAATAAAAATTACACAATTATATGCCAATAAACTGGAAGAATACAAGGCGAGAGTGTGTTTTCGGTTATAAATTACGTCACAGAGCCGGCCAGCGGGTTACTACATTCGATCAAGACAGTGGTAAATCTATAGTGTCCCGCTGACCAATTGTAGTAATTCCACTCTGAGTAATATAATTTACGATGGTAGAAAGAGAGAGAGAGAGAGAGAGATGGAAAAATTTGCCAATCGACAAAACCGAAATTATGGTTTCGAATCATTAAACTATGAAATATAAAGGAGATAACTTACCGACGGATTGATTATTTGATTGATTGTGAGGATTGGTAGAGATGAATCGATTCGCAATCCCAGGCACAATTGGTGGGGTGACTTTTTTAATGGTCGACTTTAACGTCCCGGTTTTTTGGTTTCCCCCGACTGTAAACAAATTCTATTATTATTATATAAAATATTCTAAATAATTTACGCTCTTACATACAGAACGTACGTTAAAAAAAAAAACGAATAGAATCCCTTCGAATTGATTTTTTCAATGGTTTAATATCGTAGTTTTTTTAAAAAATAATTTTAATATAATAAGAAAACGCGGTTAACCGACTTTTCGGCCAATCTGTGTACATTATATCATCCCGTATATAAGGGTGGCCCAGAATTCCGTTAACTCTGTTTCTTTTTTTTTTTTATCTTGGGAATAAAAATTGTACAAAATTTTAGTTCTTATTATGGTTAACTGACTTTTGGAGTATTTATATGATTAATTTACGCTATGAATTTATAATTTATATTTTAATCGGGGGGATGGTTTTACTATTTTTAACTGTGAGCTGTAATAAGGACGAATACAAGTTCTTTGTATTCGTGGTAAGGCCGACTTTTTTGGCATTGTATACACTGGTTTTGATTGTAGATTACAGCAGAATATTAATTTTTGGTATATCTTAAAAAAAATTTGCTCGTTTTAGAAACTGAAATGGAGAAAAGACAAATACGGGATGTCTCCAAGGTCGATTATTGTTAAGATTATTGGTGAAATGAGGTAAAGCAACACAAGGGCCATCTGCCAAGGAAGGGGTCCGCCCGGAAGGGCTTTCTATAGAAAACTGGTACCTAATTAGACACGTGAAGACAGCGTGAAAAACTCTACGAGGGCATCTCTTTGCCAGGTGCGAACCCTCGACTAAACTACTAGCATTCAGTGGCTCAGTGTCTTATTGAATACTTCATCCATAAATTGCTGAGTTGTTTAAATACAAATAGATTAGCCGACTTTTGGGTCCCCTCACATCTTCTGTTTAATGGTTCGAAATAAACTTTTTTTTCCCCCTTTTAAGTTTGCTAAACCCGAAAATTTTAGTTTTTACGGCTTCTAGTAACAGTTTTTTTTTTTTTTAAGTGGCATCAACACACATGCAACCTGTAACTGTTTACACAACAAATCCGCTTCTAGTATATTGCAGAATAAACATTTAATACTAGAAAAGTGTATACAGAACAGAGCAGATTCTGAATAAAATATTTTACTTTATCTCTATTCCATCGGGCATTAAAACAATACGAAAATGGTGCTGACACTAAATACCGGATTTAGCCTTTAAGTGGTTCACGAAAACACCTGAAAGTGGGTTAACAAAATATAAAATTCTTTTATAATACTTTCGTTCGTTCTTATCCGATTACCAGGCATGAAAATATGTTTTGCTTTTGTTACAATACTTTTATATCCGATTAATTTATTATTGTTATAAAAATAGAACAAAAGCATGTGTTAGTTAACCTTGCATGACTCGTTATTTATAATGACACTGGCGTATATACGTCATTACTTTATATGACATTTTAACGTTTCCCAATACAATGGGATTATAATACATGTAAATATATATATATATATATATACAGAAATTTCCTCATTGTATAAGAAACTTTATGTTTCGAGTCGATGGAGGCGTGTTGCAATGGTCACAAAGTGAGTAAATTACAACGTTGTGTGACGTTAAAATATCGTCCAAAAATAATAAATTGCCCTGTAAATGTGAACATTATTAACAGGAAAATTCGATTGTTTTCGCAATTTTATTGTTGATTCTATTAATTATTATAGAGGATGATATACAAATACAGAGAAAGAAGGATGGAGCTTAGTAACATAAAGTCCCTGTGCCATATTAATTCTATTCTAAGAAGCCATTCTAAAGGCCCTATTATCTAGTATAATTTAATGGAGAATGTAGGGCCTCGTGTCGTGTCGTATTTAAATGCAGCATTTCCTATGGACACGCCGGTATCGAAAATTTCCTGACATCACACTAGGGACGGTGTAAGAAACACTACTCTAGATATCGGGAAACGTGACTCGCTCCCCAATCGACGTCTAATGGATTTTTTATTGTTCCAAAAACGGGAAAAAATTAAACTGCTGTTACGTTTCTATTGTTCGATTCCATTTCGTCTTATGTGACGATACCAAACTTTCAATACCTCCTCGTTAGGGAAAATCCCTACAATTTTTCGAAGCTGAATCATCTGGTGAACTATTTTTAGATCGCCCGATTTATAAAATATTTCGATGACGTTAACAGAAAAGTATTTTTTTTAAATTAGAATTTGCAATTTCGTGCGTTTTAAACACTTGCACACTGCACTAATTTAATTGTTCTCAACAGTTGCATTGTATTAAATCTAATTAACATTATACAGATTTTATGGAAACGAAATTCTGTATACTTTGCTATAAAACTGTGGATTATCTCCACGTATAATATAAATTTAAGTGGCGCACTTACGAGCGACTACAGTCAATTCTCGATATAACGCCCCCCCCCGAAGTAACGTCACCACCCTCTTAAAACGCCAACTTTCCAACGGATTTTCCTCAGTAAATATTTTAAAAACTTCAAAATATCTGTACGATTTTGCGTTGCATCAATACAGAATCGAAGGCGGGTCCGTCTTTCTGTTATAATTAATTCAACGAATATTCCTTTGATGATTTCTAGAATCAATTACGTAACTTATCTGAAAGACAACTTTGTTATGTTAGTTTTAGTGCCTTCTCCTTTCTAAACCGCCCGTTACTTTATAGAATTAGTGCTCTTTAATAAGGGGCAAAACGTTATTTTCTCTGGTAACAGACGTTACGACAGCCTCTCTCTACGTTATAGGCCTATAATAGAACGAACGGGCGCACGAATTGCTGTGTTTTACTGTGTTTTGTGGTGTATTCGAGACGTGTAAATGGCCTCCGAAATAGTAATTTCGCTCAATTCATCTTCGTTAAGCTACAAATCTCGTTTGCTGTCGATCGATCGAACCCGATCGATCAGCTCTTACAATCTTTATTTCTACGAATTACGCGGCTCGAAACAAATTACAGTGTTCTAAATGTAAATTAAGCAAAAAACGTTACGTTTTTCCACGTTTCTGAGCGCATATGCGCAATTTCCAGCTTCGTACCCCGATTTAAAGGATAATTGGTTCTCCTCTGAAAATGGCGTTAAATCGAGTGTGGCAATAAACTGAAACACCTCAAAACAATAGCAATGAAGTCGCGTGATGTGGCAGTAACTCGGATGCAACCGGATCAAATTTAAAGTACGTACGCGAAACACGTGCAATAATATAAATTCACTCCCCGATTTAAGTCGTAAAATAAGCGAATTAAGGAATAAATAAAGTGAAAATAAGAAGCAGAACAGCTGGATTAAGTCAAAGTAGACAGATAATATCGGGGAGAAAGGCGAGTTGCGTGTAACAAGTTCAAATTACATCTATATTTAGATGGTCAAACGACTAAGATATCGTTGAAAGTCACCAACACATACTTACTTTCAGAATATTATAAGCTAAGAGCGTGGGGTAGGGCCTCACTTTTCCTACAAAAACATTTTAGAAATTACGTTACTAAATTTACGATTTATCGCAATTTAAAAACGTTATTTAATTCACATACCCGAAACCGGATCTATTGATTTTCTCGCAATTCCTTACCGGAAGTGTGTTGTTAACCTTTTCGCATCGCGTACTGCGTGTCGCGTCGCGTCGCGTTGCCCACGCGTTATTAACGATTAACCGCACCCCTCTTGCTTTTTCGTGATCGATTTTTGATGATGACGTAGAAATTCCACATTAAATTATTATCTAATTCTTCCTATAAACTGCACACGTCTTTCCATTGTGTGTTACGCAGTCCTTGTACTTCATCTTCTTTAATTCGGGTCAATCATGCTACTTTTTTCTTTATGTTTTCTGTCTCTAAAATGTAATTTCCGCACTTCCTTCACACCCCATTTCGTCAACGTTTCTTATATTGTAATTTAAGTTTATGTATTTAAAAAAAAAAAACAAACTTGCTTGTCTATTCTTTCTTTAACCTTGATCCTCTTTAACCCGTTCTACGTTAGTGCTGTTATTCATATTGATAACTTCATTCACCCCCTTCTGTGGCTCATACCCCGAATCTAAAGTCTAGATTGTTGCTTCTTAGTACAAAAACACTACTCAAAACTGCAATTATTTTCGAATTTTCCTGCTTTAAGTGTAGAATTACAGCACCGAATTTGCATGTAAGCTAAATAAGATGCAAGGGATGTATTGAGTCTATATGTTAGGACCTCACGTTTTCAGAGGGTAACGGGGGCCTTGGAGAAAATACATATCAGGGGAATTTACAGCAATAAGAATATAAACGAGAAAAACGTTGTAAAGGGACCCTAATTCCTCTGAACTTGGGGCAATTCGTTCTTCCCCTCTGAGTGCCCACACAGTGGAGAGGAAGGGCCTGTTATATGTTATACCTTAAGGCCACAACCCTGCTCATCTACCTTAATCTTATAAATCTACAAATGCTTTTTCTTTTAATTAATAACTAAAATAATATGTCATTTAATACCTTATAATCATTAATTAAGATTCTATGCGTGCAGAGCCTCCACCCACAAAGTTTTTCTATTTATATACCTCTACAAGTAGAATTTCTAGTCTGAGCCACCATAAAGTAAAGCCCTAACTATATGAATATTTGTTAAAAATGGGGCCTTAAAAGAATACTTCCTCGTATGAAAATACGCGGATAGAAACGGAAATATTTGTACACTCGCGTGCTGTTTCGTGTCAAGTATCTATCAAACGTTTGCCTTCGGGGGGGGTGAGAAGTATCACGTGAATATTCTTCGTAACATGAATGTAATTCAAATGAATTCGAATAAACACAGATTGATACATACCTATATTAAGACCTGCTGGGGCCTCTAACACAGAAGATCGGGCCTCCATCGTATACTAATAATGTTAAATTGTAGTTATGGAATTATTTATAAATTATGATAAGATAATTTTACTGTTGTATTTTTTTTCCAATTTTGGAAAACTCCTCGAGCCTCGGGTGCTTAGGCATTTGCCTCACGTGCCTACTGGGTAATCTGGCACGCCATCAATCAATATCTCGATATTTACTTTTCACATTAACAATACTTTTCTTATAAATATTGTGTCTTATGGCAAAATATAAAAGAATATATGAGTAATTTGTAAATAAGTGACGTGGGAAAGAAAGAAAAATTTCTAAGTTTCTCTTAACTAATTGTAAATATAAATATAAATTCTTAAGAAACCCGTAAGCCCACCTGTAAATAGCGGACATTTTTCAGGAACCATTTTTTTGAACAAAAAAAAAGTGTATACAAAATAATAACCTCCAAACAACGGCCACTGACTGAAACAATTAAAAAAAATGGCGGCGTTTGGGTGGTGTGACTGTATATTAATGTTTTTACAGTGGCCTGTACAATAAAGTTTCCACATCAAACGAATTCGTACCATTAATATTACGAATTGCCCACAAGGCACACGAGGCAACGTCCAAGGACCCGGGTCTCGGGAGTCCAGAAGTTGGAAAAAAATAAAGCAATTTTACCGTTTCAATTCTATGTAATAATTTATAATTCTTCAGTTAAAATTAGACGTTATTAGTTTGTAATATGAAATTATGTAGAGGACAGCCACCAATCTTCTGTGCCTACGGACCTCCGAAGGCCTTAATCCGCCACTGCTTATTCTTACAACACGAAACCATAGTTTAGTTTAAACATTTCACACGAATTAATAGAATTATTTAAGATACTTCTGTTGTTCTTCCTACCAAAAACCTGCGAGCGAGCGCCATCTTGATTTTCGAAATTGAGAACACTTCTGCGTAATGTTACTAAAACACTACTTTAAAAAAAAGGGGATACCAAATACTAAAAAAAATTAGTGAAGAACGTTCACAAATTCCTGAAATTACTACTTTAATTAATAACACAGCTGGGACAGAGTAAAAAATTCCGAACAGCAGTCATAATTAGGGGGATAAGTACATTCCACTCCTGTTTGGAGTGACGATAAGGCCACAACTTAGTAAAATGTGTCCTAAAAAAACTGCTCGATAAGGATCGGAGCAGAGAGGGAGACTTAGAGAAAAAAATAAACAACTACGTCTAGAAAACTTCCGATTAATACAGAGCAGTAAACAGAATTATATTTTGTAGAAGTATTTAATTGCGTGACGCGCGCTCTCATTTGAGCGCCATATTATAGAAGAAAGCGCTCAAATCTTTGGATTGACAAATGATCTAACACCAAATCTAATCCTTGCGTACTTTTTATTTACTGTAATACGAAAGCTTAACGTAACACAGAAGTAAAACAACATAACATAAATTGGTTTACCATTATCGATGCCCTGAAATGCGTTAATTAAGACGCGTTCAGATGGGCATTTCTTAAGCAAGTGGTCATACGATTAGCCAATCAAATATCGAATTTTTACAATCCTTTCCCCGTATAAAATGGGATAATTATGTTCTAAATTTTCAACGAACTTTCCTCCATTTTTTCCTCTTGTAGTTCTTGTGTTCGCGCGGAATTATGGGACGATTTTGATTGGTTGAACGTGATTCTTCCGTGTAAATCGACTCTAGATCGATTCAAAAGTAATGACGTTGTTACCCCTGAAATGGCTTCCTATAACAACGTCACGTTCCGTGTGCCTGCCTGAAATTTCTATACAATGAAAGAATACTTTGAGAGTAACTAAATTGTTGTTTAAAAGCATATTTGAAAATGATACAGCATTCAAATAAGACTATACTTAACCTGACATATACATCATGTCGAGATTCTCTATACAATACTTTGAATGGAGATATTTTTCACCCGTTACACTCGTTTAATTCCCTTTTAATAACTTTTAACTCAGAAAAATGAAGAAAGATCATTACTTTTCTTAAAAAAACACGTACTTTTATGCAGCTGCAATTCAGCATCTGTTACGTTGAATTCTAACGAAGGGTTTCGTAACTTTGTTCCTTAATTAGTTTGCATATAATTGAAAAATACGCTTGAATCTAACTTGTACATTATTATTCTACACTGAATTATACAATCCGACAGTAATAATGCACATTCGAGAGGATAACAATTCGAAATGGCTAGTAGAAAAGGTTGTCACGAGTCGACCATAATATGCAAATTAGTGTAAATATTCTCATTAAATTTGATTGTTAAATCAACGCAACGTGTTGAACTTTGATTAATGCTAAGATATAAAATGATCCAAACAGAAATTAAACTGTGTTCTTTATGAATATCATTAAAATATCCATATATTATTTCTAAATAACGCAAAGGATATACAATATATTTTCGATATGTGTTTGCATTGTAAATCTTAATCTTTCCATATGTAATTTACTTGTTTGTTGTCGGTCGTGTTTCTTCATCGATAATACAGTCCAACCTCCAAATAACGGCCATTTTTATGGGTCTGGTCATTGGCCGTTGTTCAGAGGTTTGGCTGTATTTAAGATATACTAGAAGACTGAAAAAAATTCAAATTTGTGCACAGAATGGATGCCAAGAGCCTATATTACAAAACTATCCGGGACGGCTTCGATCTTGGATCCATGCATTTTAAATACATGAAAATTTATTAAATAAATTTAAAAAATTTATGGTGTTATTTCAAAAATAAACGTTTAAATATCATTTGTAAATTATCTTCTAGTACATCTTACGGTCAAACCTCTGAACAACGGCCACCGACAGAAACAAAACATGGCCGTTGTTTAAAGGTTCGATTGTATTATCGCTGAAGAAACACGATCGACAACAAACAAGTAAATTACATGCGATGATATGTTAAAACCGGCTTTCAAATCTTACAAAAATGCCCATTTTCTTCTTTATAGTCACGAGAAAAATGCCTTACATTATAAAGACATCTTTTTTTTTCTGTTTCAGAAATCGCTTTATGTCCTTTACAGATCTATTAACCGGTTCTTTTACATTAAAGAACCATCAATTAAATTTTGTAAAGTTAAACATTTATATATTGTAATTTATTCCAATATATGCATCATATTTACTTACTCTAGGAGTAAGGAGTAAGGAGTAATTCCTATTCTTAGAGTGGCATGGTGGATAAAATCATTAAACACAAGTTTGTCGCGGATTCGCGTCTGGTCAACTTCCAGCCACGAGGTTTTTTTTTCACGTAAATAGGGGCCAGTTTCCCATTGAAAATCCTCCCTGAAGGCACACTCCTTGGCAGAGGGCTTGACTGTTACGTTGCCTTATTCCATCAATCCAATCCTTATTCTTAGATTAAGGAATAATATAGTTAATGGTATTTAAAAAAAAAAAAAAAAATTGATGATGGCCAAAGCGATTTTGCACAAGCCAATCGTTGTAGGGTACTCAGGATATTTCTTGGGGCCGGATATGTCGGGTACACGACTAGTTGGGCCTAGCCCAACCCACGACAGACCTGGAGAAGAGGCCCTCTTAATAAATACAAGGCAGAAAGGGTCAAAAATAATAATTATAAAATGGAAGAGACAGGAAAAAGAATGGGAATTCTTAAGAATATCCTTATGACTAATGCCTATAAAATTCGAGTTATTTTCAGAATATCCGCAATCCTGTATTCCTAGCAATGTATTATAGTAGCCTATATAGGATGGCGGATATTCTAAAAATATAAAGTTATTTTAAGAATATCTGTGATCCTATATACTATATTATATATATATTAAAAATAACAATATCTCAAGAATTTCTTATTCTTCAGAATTATATTTATCATAAAATCCAAGGAATATTACATCTTTGAACCAGTTTGATTTTTTTTATTCATTCATCTACAAATTTCGACAGAATGACACAAGAAAAATTTCTACAAATCATGAAATTCCCCTACAATTTCGTAACTTGTTGCTTACTTAACACAAAAAATTAGATATAAAATGAATAAATATCGTAGTTAATTTAGAATTAAAACAGTAAAAATATATATATGAAAATCAATAAAAATTTCGAGAACCGGTTATTAAAAAATTTATAATTCTGAACTCGTTAAGTTTATCTGAAATTTTTAAATAGCACAGAGTAGAATAATAAATGGCTGTAAAAATTAATGATTTAGTTAAAGAATAGGGAGATTTTTGAAATTTCCTGTGATTTTTTTACCGCAGAAACCCGAAATAAATTCGAAATATTCGAAACTATGACTTAGTTTCGTGTATAACACGCATATTGATACGGCGTGTACAATTATATATCTACCGCGTTAACCTGTAACAATACACGATTTAACACTTGGCCTCACCCCTTTCCGATCTTAAAAACATATTTTTTTTTAATAATTACGCTAAATATTAACCTCTCAATAACGCTCGACACTCGTAAAAAAAAACGCATATCGATATCGCTAGTCATCGGCTTTTTCATCAGCAAACATTGCACCATCTGTTGATTTTTTTCTTTTTTTGTACACTGGAGAAGTGGCATGTTAATTCCGACCTACTTAACGCGTACGCGTGTACTCGAGTACAGAGCTTAGAGGTTATAAACCGTAAAAAAAAAACCGATTTATTTAGAGTTTTTCCGTACGTAAAGACCGAAAATCATTGTCTTCTAATCGATAATACCGTAGCGTTAAATGCGGGATAATCACTTCTGTGACCTCATTTCCCCCGTCGGAACTCCGTTATAAAGTTTGGTAAATGGCTGGTACACGTTGCGGTACTAAAACGAATTTGTTTAGATCGAGTTCGAGTGTTAAGGTACTCACCCAATAGTTTCCTGGGCATTCTACACGCTCCGATATCATTAGATCTATAGGACGGATATGTACAATTGTACGGACAGGTGGCTGTACCACACGAAACCCACGTACACCCTTATCCAGCCTCGTTTTCATTTCTGGTCTGACAATTTGTCGTTCAACTTTCTCTCTCGTCATTACCTGGACCCATCCATTATGAAAGGAAAGTAGGGAAAGCAGGTACGAGCCAAGGTCAATAGGCACCCTTTTTTTTTTTTTTAAAGGGTTTCTCGTATAGCGGAACCAATTAAATCGCTCGATAACAATACTTTAAATGCGTCACACTAGAAGAAAAAAAAAAGACACGAGACGTCGCGTTAATTGGTGGAATTACGAGGATCGGGTTTTAATTAGTTCGTGTGTTTCCGAGAGGTTTTGGTTCCTGATAAATTTCATTTTATGACGTCTTTGATGGGGGGTATTGACGTTATTGAAGGATTCGAGCGTGTCAGATTGATGACACACGATACTGTACAGAAGATAGCGTGCAAGGTTACTCTTCTTCACACCATATTAGTTTGCGCTCTTCACTACTTTTCCCCTCCTTTTTTTTCGTTTTAAAAACATTAAAACACGTCTCTTAATTTTATAAGATATTATTTTATTTAACCAGTGTTAATAGAACACGAGGAGGAACCGTGAAAGGTGTGTCGCGACAAAAATAAAAAAAATAATAAAAATAAAATACTGTATATCAGTTCTATCGAGAGGCGTCACTACAATCGATTAAAGAATTTCTTTTCTTATTTTTTGATTGGTTTTTCGATTTGACGTAGCCTTCGTCTCGTTCCTTTTCCGACTAATCAACATGCGCGTATCTTAAGACGATCAAATTTAAAATATTGTCTCGCAAATCGAACAATAGATGTCGCTGTTTTAAGCGTATTGCCTTAGATTTATAATATATTTATAAATTATATATATATTGTACAGTACGTAACTTATATATAATTCAAGTAACCTAGATAAAGAATTTGTTATATGTAATCGTAGTTGGAGAATAAGGTTAACTAGACGTAATCTCGACCACACCGTAACAGGAACAGGAAGTTGACGTTTGAAGGCGAGGCTTCCGGTGTATGGCGGTAGCCATATTGAATGCTGGCAAGAAAACGTGTTTTCATTTTGTTTTGAATTTTGGACCGTCGATTGAACCATGGTAATATCGTGTAGTGCTTACGGCTGTACCAATAGATTTGTGAAACATTCTGGAATACATTTTTATCGGTAAATAGTCTAGTGCACACCTAATACTAAGTTTAAAATAGGAAATTTATACTCGTTCGGAGATAAACACGTTTAAATTTAAACGAATTTAAATCGTAAGTCATTTATACAAGAAAATATAATCCAGTTTAAGTTAAATTCGAGCTCGTTTTTGCCTCAAACAGTCATAAATTGTGGCGCATCTGGTTCTATCCAGGTTGATATGCAATGATAAAGCTAACTTTTCTAGATAATTTCGTTTGACTTCAGCTGAACTAATTATGTTAATATATTACGATTAAGTGCTATCGGAATCTTCTGTAGGAGCGGGATTGAGCGCGCCATTTTGTCCTTCAGCGGGCCTCTAAAGGGCAAAAAGACGAGATCAACTGTAGGATGCGTTCTACACCGGCCTTATAGAAGCTCTCGATGGCTCTGGTCGCAATATTAACAATATAACATTAATTTATAGGAGTAGGATTCACTAAAGAGCCCTAATTTTTTACCAGTTCGAGGAAAATTCTCAATTTCCCTATGACCTTGGCTACGACTGTTTGACTAGTTTCACGACTTAAACTCGTTTAACTTTTCTAATGTAAACGTATTGTAAAAATTCCAGTTATATCGGATCAGTTTTATCTGCACAGTTTTATGTCTTGCAGATTTCCACTGAAAAAACCTGATTTACTCAAAAAATGGGTTACTGCTGTAAGAAGGGAAAACTTTAAACCTACGAAATCGTCATCTCTTTGTAGTGAGCATTTTAAAGACACTGATTTTAAATTACGACCTGGAGCATTCACGAAAAAACTAAAAGAAGATGCAGTTCCGTCAATGTTTAGTGCTTTCCCGTCTTATTATCAACCGAGTGAAAAAAAGCCGAAAACAGCCTTTTTACACAGATCGGAAACTGTTGAAAGTAGTAATGTACAAGATAATTCAGAAGCCATACTTAACACTTCAGGAAAGTCGACATTCCCTGAATCTAATGTGATTAACGACGGTATAAGGGAAGAAAGTACGAATGAAACAAACAAAAATCAAAATGTTGATAAAATTGCTGGCAGCGCAGATAAAACTGATATAGAGCCAAGAACAAAAGATCAAGCTGTTCAAACAGTGGCGTGTGCATTACCAGTCACCGTTCAAGCTTTATGCAAGAGAATAAAATTACTGCAGCAGAAAGTGGGGCGAAGAAATTCACGAATACGTAATCTGAAACGTAGAATTCTTTGTCTAAAGGATAAAAAACTTGTGGATTCAAAACTAGAACATCCGCTACTTGATCAGTACGACCTTGCAAATGTTTCAAAGCATTGAAAAACAATAAGAAATGTAATGAGTCATCGCTATACGCTTTAAATAAAGCAATTTGCTCAAATGGGGTAGCTGTATTCTTATTAATTTAACTCTATATTCCTTTATGTCAGGTATAGCTGTAGGAAATACTACACCTGACATAAGGATTATACAGTTAAACTAATAAAGCAATTTGTTCTGAAACTCCGTTATAAACACTTCAAAACAAATATATTCTATATATATGGTATATCTTAGGAGATCACGACGTGATCATTACAGTTTTCAATGATATTGTTTGTGTGGATAAACGTTAATACAAACCTTTACTCAGCAAAGGGGAAAAGTGGGTTAATAATTTTTGCCTACTTATTTTCTATTAAACAAGTTCACTTTCTATTCCTTAAAAGTTTATTTTTTGAATTGTTTAAATGAATTCGACGTTTGTTTTTAAAACTGGGATAATTAATCATTTTATAGAGTATAATTTTATTATTCTTACTTTATAACTTTATATTTACTGTCTGCTTGCATTGTTAGCTCTGAAAAAGAAAAATATTATGATATAAACAATAAGAAACCAGAAAAGTGATATCGAGAGGTGGCTGCTTACTGTCATATACATGGTGTATATGACAGTAAGCAGCTATCTCGTAGCAGTGTATAAAAAATTCGGTAAATGTTAAAATAAGATACACAGGAATTACTTTTGTTGACCTTCAAAATACTCTCCATGAGACACAACACACTTTTGGCAATATTGATATAGTTGTGGAAACAGTTTGGAACCGCCTTAAGAACTGCTATCACATGAGCATGAAATGCAGACACATCAGCAAAACGTGATCGCTTAATGAATTCTGAGGCAAAGAAACAAAAACAACTCCGCAGGCACAAGATTGCTTTGATAAACAATTCCTGCGTTTCTGTCTTTATTTTCCCCAATCTGAAGTACAGCTTCAAGCGCTGTTGTTCTATTGCTCTTCGACGCTACCTCTCACACAGATCATGTTCAAATGACTGCGGCGGAAAGCCACTTAAAGCCATGCGTATTCCACTCTAGAAAGTACTTCTAGACATGTCCTGGATGTCGGCACCTTGTGACACGCGTTGCATTCAATGTATCCTAATATTCACCGAACTTTTCAGACATCACGCATTCAATGTGATATTGTGAGTTAGTTATGACTAATAATGTTTTATAAGCGCACTTTCTTCCTTTGCTCAATAAAGGTTCGTATGAAAGCTTATCCACAGAGCCAATACGGTTGAAATCTGTGACTTTTCCTTGTTAGTGCCGGCAAAACTGGGAAATCGATTAACCAGTTTTTAAGCAGATGTCAAACTGATTTTAATTCAGAATTGAGGTTTTATTACCGAAATTTATTAATAAAGTGCTACAGTAAATATTAGCCAGGATTCACGAACACGCATGTATCACGTATTATTTCCGCCCAAAAGTAATCAGTGTTTCGCTGATGTTGACAAAAGCTGGAGTCTTGTAATGTTACACTGAATTTCTCGGTAATAATATACCGGTTACTCTGATTAAATCTAAATCTAATTACAAAAGTTATATAATGTGATGTAAATCAAATTTATAGTAATTAGGCACGTAGAGTAGTAAACAATTGAAATCATGATCCATCGGAAAATTTTAAAATAATTTTGCTTAAAATATACAAATTAACTTATTCTTTAAAATATTGTCTTCTCTTTAAAACACTTTAAAGTCATAACTGTATTTAAAGTTTTAATCAGTAATTTATAAACGGCATCTGACATACCTTTCATTATCATTGCTGATCGTCTACGTCATCGATATTCCTTTTCGTAATAATCCTTTCAAATACTAGGTGGCGACACCGAACGCTTGATGATTGACACAGAATGGTTATAGCCGGACGGCCGAGCGGTCAAGGTGGCAGCCTACCGCTCTGGGGGACCCGGGATCTAACGCGGACGGATGAAAAAATCCCCAGGAATTTTTTGGGGGTGGCCCGTCCGGATATGTCGGGCCCCGTACCTCACCACCCGATCGCCCCATTGTGGGCATGGCGGAACCCATAATTGGCTTGCTAAAAGAGGCCCTAGGCCCACCAGTGGCCAAGCGGTCTTCGTACCCTGAACACTGGGAGTTCGGTCGTGGGTTTGCGCGTCGCTCGGACGGGCTGGCCACGTGGAGTTTTCCGGGTTTTCTCCACGTCTGTAACACCTAAATAGAGGCCAGTTTCCCTTAAAAAACCTCCCGGAAGGCATCATCCCTAGGCAGATCGCCCAAGTGTTGCGTTGCCATAAACTTAACAAACAACAACATAAAAGAGGCCTTCTTAGTGCCCACAGGGTGGAAAGAGTTTTTTAAAAAAAGACACAGAATTGTGACCGTGTTATTCTTTGTTTTGTGTCAAGATTTGTGAAGTTCGGTTGTCGAAGCTTAAAAAAATAATATATTTACTTAAGGCATATATACGGTGCAACTTAGCCGAAATGGGCCTTGCGCCAATAGAAATAAGCTAATCTTCATGCATAAACTTTAGATAATGAATGAAATACAAGCGAGATTTGTGAGATGTCTCTAAAAATTAGTGATTTATGTTTAGAAGAGAATATGGAATAAAAATAATTGAGGAATTTTAGGGGTAATCTTTCATAAGCAGTTTCTTGAATTTTAGAAATTTCAAGCGGAGGAAAATTCAAAAACAAAACTAGACATGTTTAGTTTAATGACAAACGTAACTAATTTTATGTAAGATTGCTTAAAATATACAAATTAACTTATTTTTTAAAGTATTGTATCTTCATGATCGGTAGACCTGCGTCTACCGATCATGAGGATGAGAAAGGATTAAAAAAAGAAGGCTTAAGATAAGCTAATAACCATTTGATGGAAGATTCCATTTTTAATATAATTCTGCTCGACTTTTTGATCTGCCAGAAATGTGGTAACGGTCTGGACCCTGACCAGACTTGCCAGTTATTGACTTTTTGTCTATGCCACTTTGATGTTGATCCGTCAGTGGCAGTCGCCTGATTATCTGCGACTGACTGATACTCAAGCTAATTCCTCAATTCTAGTCGTATTCTTTCGTCGAGTGAATAAAACTACTGAACATTAGTTGCGGGTTCGCGCCTATCAATGGGCCCGACTAAGTGCTTTCCGGTTTTTTTACGTGTTTAACCACTGAACAGGGGCAGTTTCCTACAG
Source organism: Centruroides sculpturatus (assembly GCF_000671375.1). Classification (NCBI taxonomy): domain Eukaryota; kingdom Metazoa; phylum Arthropoda; class Arachnida; order Scorpiones; family Buthidae; genus Centruroides; species Centruroides sculpturatus. The sequence continues at coordinate 31,701 of NW_019385999.1, read as the reverse complement.
AAAGTTCCTGGGATGCACTCTCCCCCGGCAAATCGCCCCACGTTGCGTTGTCTTATTAATTCCACAATCCATTCTTATTTTATTGTTACAAATATACAATAGTGACGTTAAGCGCAAATTATTATATTATAAAACTTCAATGCAATTTTATATTTTGAAAACCAATTTGAAGAAACTTCTAAAATCGAGATTTGTAGTAATGTTGATTTATTTTTTTCATACTTTTGCTATTTTTGAAGAAAAAAGAAAACCATTTCTTCTTAAACCTTTATGGTTTTGTCTAATTTTCAGTTTTAACGCTTATATAATACAATAATAATATGCTATTTGTGATACAAGTAGAGTGCGTGACACTTCGTGTATAGTATTGCATAAGGCGACGCAACACGAGCAATCTGCCAAAGGGTGGTTCCCGGAAGATTTCTGTGGCAGACTGGTTAACCACTCGGCCATTCGCTTGTCAACATATATACAAAATAACATTATAGGTTCTAAAATCGTATACAATATTCATATTAAAAAATGGCCGGTAAAAACGTTTAGTTGTATGTCTGGCCCTCACCACCCGGCGCCCATTATAGGCCTGGGCGGAACCCACAATAGGCCCGAGTACTGATAAAACCACACAATACTGGTAGTTAATCGCCGGTTTGAGTCTCACCAAGCTGGCTAGGTGGAGTTTTCCGGGTTTTCTCACATTGGTAACGTATAAATGAGTTCCAGTTCCTCATAAAATACCTCCCAGGAGGCATTTCCCCCTCGGCAGATCGTCCAAGTGTCTCGTGGTCGTATCCGAATAAAACCAATCGGAAACCACAGGAATTTTTCGGAAGACGGTCCGTTCCGGATATGTCGGGTCTCGTCCGTTACTATCCGGCCCGCACCCATTGTGGGTCTGGCCGAACCCATAATGGGTTTGATAACAAAGGTCTTAGTACCCACAGAATGGCGAGTAAATCCCATTGCAATTTAATTTTTCAACACGGTGGCACTATAAAAGACCTTTTTTTTATGTCCCGCCGAGACCAAAATGGGTCATAAGAGACAGAGCTCGACGTATCACGCACAAACCACCCACAAACTATCACCCATTGAGGGTCGGACCCGTATTTATCAGCAATGGAAGAATGAAAAGCGTCACCTCCCGTCAATCGAACTAATTCATTTAAAATTATTACTAATTATTGGTTTTAAAAAATTCTAATATCATTTAACGGAAAAATAATTATAATATGTTTATTTCTAAGAAATTGTATTTAAAAAAATACATTTCACCGATAAAAGTAATGTATTTTTACACAAAAAAATCAGACTACATAACACTCTTTTAAAAAAGTAAAAACACAAGACAATTAATAACATTTAAGATTTAATATAATTAAAGTACGATTTAATAATTTTAACGTAAAATTATTTAATAAAAATTAAACTGGGGAAAAAATAAAAAAAAGAAAAGAAAAAGTAGAATTTCAACAAATTGTTTATCGTCTGGTCGATGAGTGCGGAACTGTTGTTTTCCGTTGGGAGGGAAGAAAATTTTGTTATTCATTCTTTGTGTTAAATGTTAATGAGACTTTATTCGTGTACAGATAATAATTTTATCTTGTTATAATTATCAGTTTGTAAATTAAGATCGTCTATATTCATATAATATGTTATGTGCGATTAAATACTCGACGTTCTCGCTTTAAAAATGGGATATTCGTAAGTACCGGTCTTAGGCTTAAGGTAAATATGAAGTTTTTCAAATGAATTTACAACGTTTCGCTCGTGCATTACGTTTCGTAAACGTCTTTGTGACGTAAACAAAAAGAAAAACGGGCGATGAATTTACGTAAAAACTGCTTAAGTCTACGTCACCGAAGTTGATACGAAATGTCTCCGTTTACACAGTTTAAATATCTTTAAATAAATATACCGTATCTAAAAGTGATTTTTACGAATGAAGGACTAAAATCTTATTTATTTGATGGTCAGAAACGTGGCTTATCATCACCAACATAAGCATCTTCCTCTTCCTCCAGATGAGGAAAGATTTTAAGTGGTGTCCCTTTTTAAACACTTATTATCTGTTTGATCAGCATTTAAATCCTTTCTATTTTGTATTCTTTTCCATTTCTTGTTTCACTTTCTCTTCTGGGTTGTAACTAGACAGAGAATTTGAGTATATATTTAAATGATTTGTACCAAAATAGAATTGGCCTGTAAAGATGGAGATGAATGTCACCTAAGAAAAATTCTAAGAGCGTTTAATTGAAAATTAAATGCTCTTAGAATTTTTTTTTTTTTTTACTATCAACTCATAACCTATGAGCAATAAATTTGAACCTTTTTTCCTACATTTTTATTGGTATTTCTCTTTGCAAATCCATGAATCGTCTGTATTGGTCTGTTTGTATCAGGATTGGGCCGATGTAAATGATTAAGAAAATATTTGTTGCTGATGTAAAAAGTAAGGCGTATCTGTTGTGCTTGTAGTTGTTCAGACTCCTAATTTTTGTAGTGTGATGTGTATATATTTTATATCTTGGAAAGAAGACAATTTGTCATTACAGAAATATTGGGGAGGATCCCTTTTGACCCTTATGGATCGATGCCAGTGTATCCTATTGTCATTTTATGTAATTGAATCTACACTTCTATATATTCATTTGTGAATATTTTTGGTTTTACTCTAAAATATTTGCTGTTAATTCTCTTTTTATCAGACTACATACTTGGATGTTTATTCCTCTTCGTATTCGGTCTTACATTCTTTCTGTTCAAAGAATTAGATTTACGAATACAGTAATACCCCGAACTTATGCGATAGGTGAGACCGAGCGATAACCACGTAAGTCGAATTCGTGTAAGTCTGGGTATAATTTCGCAATTTGTGTAAAATCCAAGTCGGATGTATGTAAACTAATAAATGTTCTCGTTAATCTTATCTCGTCTTTTGATTCGTTCATGGTTACAAGAAATCACCACATAGAGTCTCTCAAGTCTCCGTAGATATAACAAACACAGAAATAAATAACACAAAATAAATTGTAGCTATGTGTCGATTCTGCGCTACACGTCCGAACATGTAAGCTGAACAATAGTGTGGGGGAGTGAGTAATCAAAAGTTGCATGGCACTCATACAAAAGATGAATCGACGAGATTTGAAAATTGTGTAACTCCGGATTTGTGTAAGTCAGGGTAGCGTGAGTCGAGGTATTACCGTATTAAAATTTGTATAAACTGTTATATAGATGAGTAGTGTTAAATCATTTATTAGCCATCTAGAAGTATCTGTGGAAATCCAATCAATAATTTGATTAAAATTATTAGTTTTACAATTTAATAATAATGTTAACCATGATTTGAAGTTTCTTTTAGAAGTGTAGTGAATAAAGCATACAAAAATTTTTTGGGGCTGAATGTTTATTATTTATAAGTAGTATTTAAGAAGCAAGAATTCAGTTATTAGGAATCTCAAATGCTGAATAATTTAGATCTGTTAAATGTATTAAAAGTCAATGCCTAATATTACATATTTTATGAAAAATGTAATTAAATATAAGGGTACATGAATAACTCGTATAGTATTTATTACTTTTGTTTCTTCAATAAGTTTCAGAATACAAACTTATTTGTAACTTAATAATGGTGTATTGATAGCAAATTTATTTAAAATACATAATACATTTGAATATTAGCAATTCTTGCAATTTTGTTTTGTATTTGAATAATGCATTAGTAAATATATTATTAGACTATTTTATTGTAATTACATATAAACCAAGCCCTATAAATAGTAATAAATGTCATCACTGGATTTAATCAGATTATAATTAATTAGTCATATTATAGTTGGATTAAGATCTGACAATATTTTATTGCCTTGGCATGTAATTATATTACATGAAGATTTTTTGCAATATTTTTATGTGAATGTTTAATGATGCAACTTTATACAATAACAAATTATCTTTATTATATTATTATTGTCATTATATATGAAATTTGTAGTTATATATATATATATATATCATATTTATATGAAAGTAACTTGAAAATAGCAATTTGTTGCACTTATAATGGAGATTATCAAACTATTAAGTATTCAATTATAAACAATGAAATATATATGTCTTACTAGTTAAATGATTATAAATTACTCTAAATATATGTTTTTATTTAGTAAATTTACCTCTAAAACCTGATAAATATTTGCATTTATGATTTCATGAAGTAAACTTTAATTTTTATTGACTAATTAGTAATTCTAATATAAATTAGAAACAGCTTATTTTCATTATACTGATTTAAAGTTCAACACATTTACCTTATGTATGTAAACATATNAAATTAATTGCATCAATTTCTTTATATACACAGCAGAAGTTTTAATTTATACAGTTTTACCAGCTGTCTTTACTTAACATAGATACTGTATTTTGATTAACCTGATTTTGATATACTTGGTACAATTAAGGGATTAATTAACTGTGTTTAGCAAGGTATACCTGTATAATGATAAGGCTAATGTTAATGCAGGTTTTTTTCTGAAATAGTGATTGGTAATTATAAAACAAATTTAATTAAGTAGTAGTAGTTCTTTAATAATTAAAAACGATAGGAAATTTTACTGAAGGAATTAAAGAAGGATATGATTTTTCTCTATCAGTTGTGATTAGCATCTTGCTAAGATTATAGGTGTCTATACAGACAGAAAGAAAAGCAAAAGGAATCATAAGTCTAGGTGTGATTACTGACAAAATATTTGTTTTAAAGTTTTTTTATTCCTTTTAGTAGGCCAGTTCACCTATTAAAGTATTTTTAAAAGGGTGGGGTTTAAAAAAAATCATTTTTCATAATTTAAATTAACTTATTAATTTTTAGAATATAGACTATAGGCATTATTATTATTTTTTATTTAATTTTTTAATTCTCAAATTGGGGTTAAACTTCTAAAACTCCTCTAGTGCATACTTTGTATATTACATGGAGTTATATTTGTATTTATAGCTTTGCTTTACATTATGCTCCAATAAATATGATCTACAATTCTGAGTGATCAGTGTTGCTTTCATTTAATGCTGCGTTTGTGCCAAGCATATGTTAACTAATAACCTCAAGTTTGAGATATATCTTGCTTTGTATAAAATATAATTGCCTCTTGTAAAGAGGAAAACAATATATTTTAGATGCTTAAATTATTTTTAATGATTATTGACATATTGATACCATTCAGCTTTGGAATAAATTTAGTTAATAGTATAAATTAGCACATATTTATTAAAAGTAACAATTCTTCATGCTTAATTTGACATATTTTAGAGATAACATGTGAATTTGTAATTTGCAATTGAAAAGGAAGGATTAGGATTTATTATAATATTGTTAGGTTATGCTACATGTTATATTTAATGTAAAAATAATTAGGCAGTTTCAAATTATAAAGTTTGCATATTTTTATTTTCCATTATTATAAGTTTCTAGTGTAATGTTGAATATCACAAATAGTGTTTAGGCAATTATTCATTATACTTATAATGTCACATTTTGAAAACAAGATTGTTGTTGATATTTAATTGTTCTTGACCACTCTTTTTTTTTGACTTATGATCATCATATTTCATAAATTTCCTTTTTTGATCAAGTCTGTCTTGTTGTTATTTGGTAAAGTATATTATTTTTATATCCTAAATTATAAGATTTAAATCTTAAAATACAAATACAGTCGACCCCCCTATAAGATAGAGATACGTTCCATTCTCTAGGAATCCGCTTTCTTACGAATCCTTCCAATCACAACCCGACACGTGTNAAAGTAACTTGAAAATAGCAATTTGTTGCACTTATAATGGAGATTATCAAACTATTAAGTATTCAATTATAAACAATGAAATATATATGTCTTACTAGTTAAATGATTATAAATTACTCTAAATATATGTTTTTATTTAGTAAATTTACCTCTAAAACCTGATAAATATTTGCATTTATGATTTCATGAAGTAAACTTTAATTTTTATTGACTAATTAGTAATTCTAATATAAATTAGAAACAGCTTATTTTCATTATACTGATTTAAAGTTCAACACATTTACCTTATGTATGTAAACATATATAATAAAAATGAAAATAATGTTTTACAATATATAAAGAAATATAAACAAACTCCATTCTGTAATAGATATGACAGTAGGGTGTATGATAGTGACCTTGAGTTCATTCTTGTAATTGCGTAACAACAATTCTTTTTAATTTAAGAAGAATTTGATTTTCAGATGCAAAAGGTTATATTTAAATTCCTACAATACAATGTGATGTTGAAGTACAAATGCTAGGTACTGTATGTAAATAACTGACAGATTAGTTAAACGTTTTAAGTATATTTTAAAAGAAATGTTCTATGATTTTTGTTTTATAAAGTAACACTATGTACAGATGCTACATACATACCAGAGAAGAAATTTGCTGTGATTTTAAAGTTTGTAAGTAGTGTATTTAATTAGAGATGTATCCACATGTTATCATCCCATAATTATCACTATAGATTAACTGTTGGGAAATTTTAATAATTGTTATTAACTGATGTGAAATAATCAGCCAATATTAACAGGATTATTAAATGTTGAAAATAAATATGGAAAAAATTCAATTATGTGGTAGAAAAATCCATAATAACTAAATTTTATTATATAATAACAAAGTATTAAAGTCTAAATAATTTCTAGCACAGTAAATAAATGAATTATTTTAATTTCTGAATAAAATTTTTAATGATTATTGACATATTGATACCATTCAGCTTTGGAATAAATTTAGTTAATAGTATAAATTAGCACATATTTATTAAAAGTAACAATTCTTCATGCTTAATTTGACATATTTTAGAGATAACATGTGAATTTGTAATTTGCAATTGAAAAGGAAGGATTAGGATTTATTATAATATTGTTAGGTTATGCTATATGTTATATTTAATGTAAAAATAATTAGGCAGTTTCAAATTATAAAGTTTGCATATTTTTATTTTCCATTATTATAAGTTTCTAGTGTAATGTTGAATATCACAAATAGTGTTTAGGCAATTATTCATTATACTTATAATGTCACATTTTGAAAACAAGATTGTTGTTGATATTTAATTGTTCTTGACCACTCTTTTTTTTTGACTTATGATCATCATATTTCATAAATTTCCTTTTTTGATCAAGTCTGTCTTGTTGTTATTTGGTAAAGTATATTATTTTTATATCCTAAATTATAAGATTTAAATCTTAAAATACAAATATATATCAACTTCTAAGAATTTAATTACCATAGTCTTGTCGACAAAATACATTAAATATGTCTTGTTTATAAAATCATACTTCTGTTTTATGTTACCAGCATAGAGGTATGAAGAATACATGTCGAGAATTGATATTTGGCACAGAGTATTAGGTGCCCAAATCATTTGCACATAAAAAAATCCAGACTTGTAGGTAGTCAGGGGACTGAGAACCGAGTCAAAATAAAATATAAAATGGCGGCTCTCTTCTATAAACAGGCAAAACAGCCACCTCACCGCACTGAAGTCAGGTAGGGGAGAGTACCACCCACAGTCATTCTAAAAAGTGAACTCTGACCTTAGGACTGAACACACAGTTTCTTCTATGTTAAATAAAATTTGTAATCTAATTTTGTAAATTTGGGAGTGCTTCAAATATGACATTAAAACAGGGTGTCATTACAAGTAGGTTTTTTAACATTATCTAGTATAGTAAAATCATGAGACCAATAAAAATTTGACGTTATGTTAGGGTTGTCGTTACATTCTATGACATTATAATCAGGTTAAACTGTATATTGTTTGTGCAAAATAAAATAATTTCGGACGATACAATAGCCACGATTATTTTTTTCAAAAACGGGAAATTTTCGTTATGCATTGATAAAAATTCAGCCCGGGACGACACGCAACGGAGAGAAATTTCGAAATTAGATAGGTTAATTTCATTGAAAATGCATCATGGAAGACCTCGTGATTGTAGCTGGCGAAGTTTGAACAATCGCGCCCAAAAGCAGCGATACCAAAGAAGATTGGAGAATGAGAACAAGACCCGCCTTGAGTGTCAAAGTGATTCCGCTTAGTAGTGAGTCTCCGAGACAGTCTTGTTCCAAATATGGTTTTGCTGTTTTACTTGTTTTCATTACCTTGGAATATCTTGAAATAATACAGAATGCACATTCCTTTGTAATTTGGAATATCCTTGGAAACATTAAACAATTTGTGAACTGTTCTATCTTTCAGCATTAGAAAATCAAAATACTTTTTCTCCTTAGTTGCTGTTCGATAAAGTGGCATTTTGTTTTATCTTACTGGATTCATATAAGGATTGATCTGATTAGCTATCAATACAACCTTATTATATAATATGAGCTTATAACAAGGGACTTCACATTCACTTATAACATTACAACTGTTTGTAAGGTTATAACAAAGCATTTTATAGTGGAAAATTCCAATGCACAAACTCTACTATCAAATGAGAGAATATTATAACAATTTGGCTGTTAATTGATGACAAAAGTTCTTGAGTAATAATTTTTCATTGAATACAATGTTTTGAATAATAAAATTAATATTTTATTTAAAGTTATATATAAATTTTTTGAATAAATTGAAATATACTACAGGGATCCTTGCTTAACATGATTTTGACTAATGTGCGAAATTAATTGCATCAATTTCTTTATATACACAGCAGAAGTTTTAATTTATACAGTTTTACCAGCTGTCTTTACTTAACATAGATACTATATTTTGATTAACCTGATTTTGATATACTTGGTACAATTAAGGGATTAATTAACTGTGTTTAGCAAGGTATACCTGTATAATGATAAGGCTAATTTTAATGCAGGTTTTTTTCTGAAATAGTGATTGGTAATTATAAAACAAATTTAATTAANTATATAAAAAACTATTTTAGAAACGAACTGAATTATTATAACAGTTAAATTCGATTAATTTAAATAAAAGTATGGATGTAGATGTCATTTGGCAAAGTCTACTACAGAAGCACTGTTATAAGAAAGAGCAGTCATAAAACGTTCTTCTTAACGTCTTCGGAATTGTCATCAGCTGTTGATAAGAAGTAACTAGTTAAAACTGTACGAATTTTTCTCGGCACTTTTATGTGTCGGTGTATTTTTTTATTTAATTTTTTAATTCTCAAATTGGGGTTAAACTTCTAAAACTCCTCTAGTGCATACTTTGTATATTACATGGAGTTATATTTGTATTTATAGCTTTGCTTTACATTATGCTCCAATAAATATGATCTACAATTCTGAGTGATCAGTGTTGCTTTCATTTAATGCTGCGTTTGTGCCAAGCATATGTTAACTAATAACCTCAAGTTTGAGATATATCTTGCTTTGTATAAAATATAATTGCCTCTTGTAAAGAGGAAAACAATATATTTTAGATGCTTAAATTAATTAATTAAATTTATTATTCTGATTTTTTTTGAATTTTTTGTGAATTATTAAGCATTCTAATAATGGTTTTCTAGGCTTATAAAGATTGCTAGACTTTTTATTTTATTCTATTTGTACACAGTAAGTATGCTTAGCAGGATGCTGATCATATCTGGTTGAGATAAATTTTACAAAATGTATAAAAATTTCAAAAATATTTGTCTTAATAATTTATGGTAATGAATATTTATAATTGAATGAGGTGTTTTTGTTTCTGTACTATTCAATATAGTTATTTAAATAAGAATTACATTAAAATCATAAGAGTTTGTAAAACTTAGCATCATAGCCAGTATCTTTCCTTCTTTATTCTGCTTATTAAGAAAGAGTTACTAACTTTCAAGAAAAGCATAAAACTTGTAATGAGATTTATCAATGACATGCTTATCATCTGGAGGCATAAAGAGGTAGCACGAGGATTAATAAAAATCATAAATTAAAACACTTCAGGAGTAAGTCTTTTCTTTACAAAGGACAGTTATAAGAGGACCAATTTCCTATATATTACATACAGTGTATAAAAGAAACAATCATCTTTACACAAAAGTCTTCAGGAAATCCACATTAATAGACTATTTCATCCATTGGAAATTAGAAGACTTAATAGAACACAAATTAGCTGTCGTCAGAATCCTCATCTATTCATCTTCTGCAGTGAACAGGTAAGGCTCTTCTGTCTTCACCTGTTCATTACGGCAAAATCTGTTATGAAACAAGAACCATCTGACATAACATGATGCAACTGCAAAAGATGAGTCTTTCTTACAGGATTCATCTTTTGTGATTGACAGAGAAAGAAAAACTTCAACATATCAAGAGTAGCTAGAAGTCTCTCTAAAGATATTATGAGCAATATCATTAAAGCCACAAATGTGAGATAATGAACAGGAAACAGAGAAAAAGTTAAACAAAATAGGAAAGATAAAAATAGGTATTAACTATTACAGGTAAACTTATGGCTACATTATTTGTTCTACTGTATATACCAGAATAGCAGTTTTATCGTTAAAGTAAGATGGCCACTCACTATCATGAACATACGAGTGATTCTTGTACTTCATAGTGATGAGGATAAAGAAGAGATGCTTTCCAAATCAGGAATTTATGCCCTGAAGTTAAATAGAAAGGGTGAAAGTTTTTATTACATAGGTTCCACCACCAGATCACTTTAGAAGATATTATCCTATCAAGATTTTGCCATTTCAATAGCTTCTAAAATTGTTTTATAATCGATTTTCTTTGCTAATTTTCAATCCTTTATTGATTATTGTATACCAATCTGGTTGATGGCTGCCCCCTCTGTTGGATAAAATCATAAAAGAACTAAATAAAATATATCTAACTTTAAATAAATTCTATAATATTCCTTTTACAGTCTACTCTAATGTTGCTAGGTCCAGATTGGTCTTCCCTTATTTACTAATCGCATAAAATATCTTGATCAATTACTATATCATAGATATTATAATGGACATGAAATGCCCAATATAGTTAGATTACGTGTTCCCCCATGCAGTTTTCATAATTTTTCGGCACACTTTTTTTTTTTAGATATCTCTCTCTCTCTCTCTCTCTCTCTCTTCCAAAGGCTTATTACACCTTGATTATTGCTGTTTCAAAAAAAGTCTGCAAAAAAATATAATATAATTCTTAATTTTTTTATTTTGTTGTACTTTATTTGTTGTTTTTTATGTATTTTAATTGAGGTTTTAATGTTAATTAGGGGGCGGAAATCAATTGTCACAAGACTTTCCTAATGTAATTGGAATAATTGGTATCCGTTTAGTTACTTTTCTAGCACAGTAGACATATGGTAAAAAATTATTGAATGGGGCAAACATCTATTAATAGAGAATGTAGAATAGGGTTGCCGATCAGTGTGTTAGATCAAGTGTATATTTTTTGTATGTCTAGGCATTTATACATAATAAACATAAATAACATAGCACTCTCTATTGTTGTTGGAAGACAATGTTGGATAAGGTGGATATTATTCAATTAATTAATAGTTAAATTACACTCATCATAATAATAATTGAACATTATTTAAAAAATATTCTTAAAGTATTCTTAAAGACAGTTTTGAAAATTTAAAAACATGCAATGTTCTATTAACAGTTCATTTCAAATTCTTTAAATCTCTTTCATAATTTGAATTCTATGTCCCATTCCACATTTTGGAAGTTTGCAGTGAATAGTTCAGTTGATGTTGACTCAAGAGTTAAAAACATTTTCTTTAATAGTTTTTAACATGGTTGGCTTCCTTAGTAAGCAGAATAAAGAAAAAGATATTTTTAAAATAAATTATTTATGAAGCATAATATTAAGGTTTAAATTCATACTCAAAAAATGAAGTTATTTTCTGAAATAATTTTAGATAAGTAAATATTGATCAGAACAAATTTTGCTAATTTTCATGTTACTGCTACCATAATTAATATTAAGAAACATAAAATTGCTAATAATAAAGTTTAAGTGAGATCAGAATCAGATAAACATGTTCAGTTTGAGATTTTGATTTGACAAGATGTAAACCATCCTGAAAAATTCAACGAGACGGACTATTTGAACTTTATTAGCAGTTTGCATTTTTTTAGTGTTAATGAAATTTAGCTGATGATGTATATTTATAAAAATACTGCAATTCCTCTGTAAGATCATGCCAATAGTTGTGAACTCCTTCCAAGCCATTTAAGTTTAACTTCTCATCAGATAATATGATTGTGTCTTAATTCAGTTTTTAATATGATGTCATGCAAGNGCACAGTAGACATATGGTAAAAACTTATTGAATGTGGCAAACATCTATTAATAGAGAATGTAGAATAGGGTTGCCGATCAGTGTGTTAGATCAAGTTATAATGATAAGGCTAATGTTAATGCAGGTTTTTTTCTGAAATAGTGATTGGTAATTATAAAACAAATTTAATTAAGTAGTAGTAGTTCTTTAATAATTAAAAACGATAGGAAATTTTACTGAAGGAATTAAAGAAGGATATGATTTTTCTCTATCAGTTGTGATTAGCATCTTGCTAAGATTATAGGTGTCTATACAGACAGAAAGAAAAGCAAAAGGAATCATAAGTCTAGGTGTGATTACTGACAAAATATTTGTTTTAAAGTTTTTTTATTCCTTTTAGTAGGCCAGTTCACCTATTAAAGTATTTTTAAAAGGGTGGGGTTTAAAAAAAATAAAATAAAAAGACATTATTTATTAGTTACAAGTGTTATCTACATATTGACAAAATANGTGTTAATGAAATTTAGCTGATGATGTATATTTATAAAAATACTGCAATTCCTCTGTAAGATCATGCCAATAGTTGTGAACTCCTTCCAAGCCATTTAAGTTTAACTTCTCATCAGATAATATGATTGTGTCTTAATTCAGTTTTTAATATGATGTCATGCAAGATCAAGATGAGCAGTGATATGGTGAGGCTTCCAAGCAGATTGTTCCATTCTTCTTGCATATTCTAAATTTGGATATGGCCTAACAATTTGATAAGTGGTTCAATGAGAACTAGGGGCTTCTTCAGCAGTTTGTATTTCATTTTTTATTGAACCCATTTGTTGAATTTTTTGAACAATGATACATTTATCATGTGGAGACAAAAGTGGGGATTCCCATTACACCCCTTTCTTCCATAACTTTCAGTTTTTTTAAATATCTGATGACAAAATCAGCAGATCATTTTATTTTCAATACAATTTTTCTGCTTGATAAATTGCAAAAATTGAAATTATTTATTGTGACATTGTCAGGTGGCAATTTTTAATCATATATTAATTTCAATAAATTTAACTTTTGGTGCCAAATCTGAAACTATGATTACTCTTTCTCTACACTGATGCTATTTTTCACACAACTTTTATCACAGAAAATGCGAGATTGTACAAATATTGTATGCAATGGAGTGTCAAGTCATATATTATCTACTGATGATGTTTTATCGTAAGGATCAATTCTATATCAGATTTATTGCTCTATATAGCATAGCAAGGTAAAAATTCTGAATTGAAATCACATGACTTCTGGTCTAGACTGGAAGTTTGAATGGAGTTAATTGGGGCCTCTGGCCTCTTAAACTAAAGACAAATCTGATTTAGCCCTTTCTGTCACACTTGCATCTCATACACAAAAAAAGCGATCAATGCATACTCATACATTCGTATGCAGTGATAGCTTTTTTGGCTCTGACATATATCATACATTTGTCAAAAATGCTCTGAAAATATTTATTTTAATGTCTCTGATGTGTTTACTTTTGTTAAATGTTTATTTCTCTATTTCTCCAGTAGATGGCATTATGTTATAAAAATTATTTTGCCTTTCATTTTCTTACACACAATAAAGTGGTATAATAAGGCAACAGACTATCAATACATCCACTTAAAAGGAGGAAAGAATGTACATCAAGCCAATAGAAGAGGGATTTATACTCGAAACACATCTTGGCAATAAATATAAAATATAATATTTAATAAAGTGAATGTATTGATAGTCTATTGTCTTATTATACCACTTCATTGTGTGTAAGGAAAGTAACAAAGAAAAGGCAAGGTTTTATTATAAGAAAAATTATTTTTCCATTTTTGGCAGGAAAATGTAGTTTATGTTCAGAAATTGGCAGAATCTATGTAAATTGTTTTTGGGAGTTTTTTCTTTATTATTATTATTATTATTATTAATAATCATTAAGTAAATAATAAATAAATGAAAAATAAATTATTCTATTTTTAGGGGGAAAAATGTGTAAGAGCTAATTTTTTGCATATTATTTCATGAATATTAATTATATATCAAATAGCATTTTTTGAATGGTCATCCTGAAATAAATTAGACTGAGAAGGGGCAGAACTCTCAGCAAAGTTGTTACATTCAGTTTATTTATAAAGTTTTTATCTTTTTGCAAAGAAGGCAAAGGCAATTATAACAACTACTAACAATAAAAAAGCATTGATCAAATGAAAGCTGTTGTAAAACTTAATTTACCAATAACCAATTAGTTGAAATATATATAAATTTTATAATCAGATTTTGCATTTTCTATTGGCTCTCTTTTTCTAAATGACTAGTATTTATCACCCATACTGAATTTAATTCATGCATTTAAAATATTGATATTTCTTAAAAGTATAGGCTAATTAGTAAAATTATAAAATATGAATAACAATTTTATGATATAAAATTAGTGCAAAATGAAATTTAATATGGTGTAATTTAAAGTACAAATTTAAAAAATTTGAAGACAATTCAATTATTGTGAGATTATCACAATGCTGAGCTGCAATTTTTTATCATAATTTTATTTAAAAAATTACACTACTTCCAATCCAGAACAGAAGTCTGTGTATAGTTAATTGAGCCTCTGGATCTCTAAGCTTTTCATATCTGGTCTTGATTTTTATCTATCTAACTCTATTCTCAAGATTAAGGAAGACCAGACAGACAGATGATAGTCAGAATCTACATGTGTGTAGTTTGAAAATTGCAGTTCAAATACTGTAGATCAGTGATGGTGAACTTGTGACCCACAAAAGCATTTCAAGGTACCCATATTAAATATTTAGAAAGTATCAGGTTTATAAACTATAAAAAATATTTGATAGATTTCAAAATTATATATATAGTATGTAGAATGAAAGCAGGGTCCTAAAGCTGTTGTGAAAAGTCATTGTGAACCTCGGATAGGAAAATTGTCATTAAATAAACAACAGATGATTTCCCATTAAATTAAATATTTGTTTCCATTTTAATCGTGTTGCTTGTTATGTTTGATCTGCAATTTATAGCAGCATTGGCAACTGATGTCCGGGGACCACTGATGATCAGTGAGAAAATTTTGCTGGTATTGATTTACTTTTCCAAAATTAGAGAAACCATTTATATATGAGTTCATGTAGTATTATTGGTGTTTTGTTTTTACATATCTTTCAAAAAATAATGAGAGAGACTAATATTGAGAGTGATTTTTCTGTAATTGTGTTGCAATTTGAAAAAATTGTAGACCTATAAATTTCCACTGTTTTCTGTCTATCTTTCCTTAATCTCGAGAACGGAGTTAGATACTCGTAGAGAAATTTTGACATTGATCAACTCAAGGTTATGCAAAGTATTACGAAAGAAATGCAAAATGCTTTTTCTCACTCATTGGGGTTTTTTTTATTTAAATCTAAAACCAAACATGAAATGATTGTTATCAATAAATAATCAACAATTAATAATTTGAGTATGATTGTTGTCCTTTGTGGAAAAGAGTCAACAATCCATAAACTTATTTTGAACAAGCAACAACAGACTTCACACTAATTTGTTATAATTAAACAAGTGAATTTCATATTAATAAAGTAAAATGGAACTATGATCGTTATTCTATAGATGTTTGTATCATTTTTTAAAAATTCATGATGGTCTGTGGAATTCGAAGTTGTGAGTTTTGTGGTCTGAGGTCAGATAGGTTGGTGACCAGTGATGTAGAGTTAATAAATTTTGAATTTAATTTTGACCCACCTTCGAGAAAAGATTTGCCATTGCTGGACTAGATAATGATAGAAATAAAACTGTCATCTGAATGATTGAGAGCACTATTCGGTTCTTCATCCATGAAATTTTGATGACATTTTTAATTTCTTTCTTATTACTAAAATGGACTAGTTTCAATGTTAGCTGTAAGTTTATAAAAATGTCAAAACAAATGAAATATAATCTTGTATACAGTGATGAAACATTACAATAATCTTTCACCAGTGATGATATTAAATGAAACATTTGAATTTTTAAAGGAAATAAGCGCATTTGCAAGCTTTGCATGTTAGGATTCTAGATATATTTCAGAATCCATTACAGTCAATGTATTAAACTAATTTAGATCCCACAGAAACTGAGTGAGATTGTTATCAGTTCCTAAGGATGTTGTCTAATGAAAATTTTGCTATTGGATAATCTTGAACTGCTGATACTGATGATGATAATGAAGATAAGTCAAACCTTTGGGCATAACTTCAAGCATAAAGATGGTGATTAATTATTAGGAAACAGATGCTGGCATAAAATTGGCCAATTTATGTTTTCAAGAGATTAATCAAAGAAGAGAAAGATGCCAATGGATTGAACATAGTAGTAGTTGTTTCCTGGAGACACTTTACAGGAAAGCAAGTTTTAAACCATAGAATCTCTTTCAGTGATGATATGTTTCTATTCAGACAACTGGTGGCAATTACTATAGCTAATGTATATGAACAGTGTAAATTGTCATGAATTAAAGGATTACACATTCAACAATATCTGTATTTAGAAGATAAAAAATATACTTTTTTTGTTTTTAGGCTAAATGAACACACATGTAAATGGAACTAAAAGCACGTATTTTGTTTCTGCTAATTGATTTTATACATACATATTCCTATCCTTAATCCTTGACTTAGAACCACAGTATGACTGAATACAGATTCCATGTTGAATTTTGTTTTTATAAAAATAAAAGATAAAGTAGCAAACAATGTCTTAACAAGCTTACTTGATAAATTCAATCAAAGTATAGCTAAGAGAATTCTTTTCAATGATTGAAACAAGTAGTCTGCTTTAACTATCATTTTTTGAATGGGTTACAGCAGGGGTGGCCAACAAGTCGATCGCAAAGCCAATTTTGGTCGATCACTTGCGATGTCTTGACTTAATGTGTTACACTTGTAACTGAACGTGACTGTAGTGATATCGGACCTCCGCATCCTCCCTCAGATGCGGTTTTGTTGGTCCATTTGCATACAGTTGTAAAAGGGGAATAAGAAATGTAGACAAAGGGTTGTAAAACTGAAAAAAAGAAAGGAGGGAAGAGGGACAGAGAGAGTAGGTCAGGACACGGTAGAAAGAGGAAGGGTGAAGTGGTGTTCCCCAAAAGTGACAACGTTGAGTTTCAATTTTTAACAATTTTCTGTTTAAAATGTAAGTACAGTACCTTTTCTTCATGTTTTAAATTAAATTGCGGCTTTTCTTACCTATCTAAACATAGTATGTATTACAAACCTCCCCTCACAACTTAGACTATGTCTATGACGACAAGTCAATCGCGACACATTTTTAACCCCATCTATGCCATTTCTTTATATTTTCAACTGATTCTTCTAAATGTATCAAACTTCCATAGGTCTGTTTTGAATTTTAGTATTGATTTAAATGTGACTTTCTAATTTTAAAAACTATTTTTTAATCTGATAGTAATTAATATTAAAAAAAATGGTTCTGGTAAAAATACTTGTGAATCAAGGTCATTTGTAATGATGTAAGAAGTATAAAAAAAGGCAATTTTAGTTGCGAAAAATGTGAGGTGAGAAAATTTTGCATGCAAAGAAAATATGAAGATTACATTTTCCTGCTAACTGGGCTATACTTGATTAGACCTTTCGGTTTATATTATCCGTATGGGCTTGGATAAACCCACATCTCAGTCACAGTTAAAAAATAAATCTACATGTAAGTTTATTTGAATCATATTTTCTAAGCTATGGATTACTGTAAACAACCCATTTAAAATTGTAACTGTGTATAGTCAAACCTCAATTTTTGAATCCCATGCTTTTTGAACAATTCAGTTCACAAACAGAATTTCACACTTATAATTGCACCGGTTGATGAACAAGTTGGCCAGATGCTGGGAATGGATTAGAGAGAGAGAGAGAGAGAGAGACGTTGAACTTCCTATGTTGATGGTCTGACCAATCAACAACGGGACTATTGATTTAGATATTAGTGACACTGAGATTACCTCGTATCATCAGATGTTATGACACGAATCATCAACAATGTTGCTATTTAAATTAGATTTTGATGCGCATGTGGGAAAGATGCTATTTTTGTTTTTTTGGTACACTCCACAGTTGAATATATATCAAATTAATTAATAAAAACCATGTTAATTGACATTCATATAATGCTAATGGCATCCAAGTCTTAAAATACAATGCTAGATATTTAAAAAAAACATTAAAAATTGTGGTTGGAATGGTATGAATTAAAATAATAATTAAAATTTTTAATTTCAGGAATTATTTAAATAAATAATTATTTAAATAAAAATATAATAATATATTGCATTGGTAGGAATTTTTATGCACATCCAAAAAGGTAAAAATGGGCTTTGTTTTCGGAGTCAGGAACAGATTAATTCATTTTATATTGTTTCTTGTGGGAAAATTTGTTTTGTTTTTAGAACAAATTGGTTTTTCAAAACTTTCAAGAGCAAATTACGTTTGAAAACCAGGGTTTGACTGTACATTATTCTTGTGATCTATGTTTCTTTCTTTAGAATTAGTATATAGTTTTCTTATGATAACTCCTGCAGCAATTCAGATCAAACAGTTTTAATGCACAGATTTGAAGAACCCAACAGGCTTTAATAACTACAACTCAAAGTGGATACAAAAAATGGACCCACAGTGGATTTATTTAGGTGCATATGTTGTTTTTTTCTCTGTATATTCTTGTAATTTCTTTTTTTCTTGGAACTTTTCTCATAATCATATCATGTACTGTTGAAGTGTTTTGAATGATTACTTTTAAATCAAAAAGCTTTTATTTTTTTCAACATATGACAACTGTATGCTAAATATAAGTTTTGCTCTGCTTGTCTTGCAGTTTTCAACTTATAATAAAAAATTAAGTTATTTTTTTTAAGAAGATATTTGCAGTTCAAATCAGTATTGTGAAAATCATGATCCACCACTTGGTAATTATATCTAGCATTTGAAAGGTTCTTTCTAAAGTACTCTTAAGTATGCAGTCTCGTAAATAAATCTTTGAATTATGTTTTTGATGAATCGATGCCATAAGCTTTTTTCTTTATATTTTTATATATAAATAGTTTACAGTTAATTAAAATACAATGCTAGATATTTAAAAAAAAAAACATTAAAAATTGTGGTTGGAATGGTATGAATTAAAATAATAATTAAAATTTTTTATTTCAGGAATTATTTAAAGCTTTGGGGTATAAGTTATTAATGAAATACCTGTATAAAATGTCACCGTTTAAAATGGAACCTACCATATTACCAAAAACAATGCATCTTTCAAGCTCACCAGTAGTAAGTAAAAAATTATTTGTATTTGAAGTAGCAATACATTTTATATAAAATCTCTATGCTCTGTGTTAAATGCTAATCAACAGTTTGCAAAGACTGATTTTTAAGTTGTTTATGCCAGTTTTAGTTTTCAGATAATATGAACTGAAAATTTCTGTTAATTAGGTTTAATGAAACAGTGTTAACATATTAACTAACATTTAGTTAAATTTTTACTTTCCTGGCTCTGTTATATGACAGAGGGAAAATATAGTAATCGATTAAAAAATGACCCCCCCAGATTTTTACATTGTTGGACTCAACCATAAAATGTCAAAGAATACAAAAAAATTTGGGAGTTTTTCCTGTATGTATGGGTGTTAGTGTGTATGTGGGGGGCATGATTTTGTTTACCCTCTTTAAAGCTTAACTTCTGTGCTTTTAGTTGAAAATTTCTGAAATTTTGTAGGGAGATTTGTGATATTGTAATAATAAAAAATATAAAAGTTTTTAAATAAAATATCATAACACCATCAGCAGTTCATAAAAATTACAAAACTCACGGAGACACAGATGGTGCAAACAACGGAAGGAAAGGACTGAAGCAAAGTTTTATCTTTGTTAAAAGTTGTTGTTATATTTATTATATTATTAAATATAAAAAAAGTATTTAATAAACTTTAATAGATAAGACCACATACAATTTTTACTTTGTTCAAATGTGTCTTAGTTGTTTTTAAGCTTAAATATTCTTTTAAACAGAGAAATTTCTCATAATTCAACAAATACCTTAAGCTTCTGTTATTATTTAAATTTTATATCCTAAGCAAAATTGTAAATGATTGTACGTCCTAATGGTCCCTTAACCTCCTGTATTAGTACCAATAAAGTCCTTGCCAGCCTTTTTTCAAATTAGAAATTTTCAGTATAAATGGAAGTAAAATGTGGATTGACAAGTAAATGCCTAGAGAATATTACTGCAAATTAAATTGATTGTAAAAAAATTTCTGAAATCAATCATTTATATAAACTGAACATCTAATGATAATTCATATTGCATTATTAAGATATGGAATAAGTGACATGTATATAGATTAACTTATTCCATATTTAAATTCATATAGATCCATTTATATCTATATAGATGATAGCATAAATTATACACAAGACAAAACATTCACTTGACATGTAGTAAATAACTATTACAATCATATATTGTTTTTATATTAATATAAGTCTGGAAGAACTTGATTCAGAATATTTAGATGTTGGCAATATGTTTGAATATTAGATAATAGTTGTGGAGTCCATATTTGATTCTGACTATTGTTTTTAAGATTAGTTCAAGTAAATTTGTAAGGTTTTAATTTATTTATTCATAAGAGATAATAGAACTGAGGCAAAGATTATTCTTTTTCTTAACATACATTGCACAATTAAAATTGTAATCTTTTGATTTTTTAGCAGATGCTATACTGAAATAGAGCAGTGCTTCCCAAAATTTTGACACCCGTGAATTCCCATTCAATTTTTATAAGTACCAAGTACAGTATCTTCTTGTCAGAAAAATCTTTTGCAAACTACCCACATGCAACACTTACCGAGTAGATGAATTCATATGAAATATATTAGGAATTATTTGGAAATTTATACATTTAAAATAATTTGTTACTACAGTATTTTAATTTAATTAAATTAATGATTTTGTATGTTGGTGATATGTGTATTCAAAAATTGTCATACCTCTCAAAGATCTTTAGCACAATCCTTGGAGGTATATTTAACACACTTTGAGAGACACTGAAATAGAGGAATTGTTTTGTTAGTTTATTTAGCAAAAATTGGATTTACAATTAAAAATTAAGTTTTACTAACATGTAAATAATAAATTTATTTACAAAGGCATAATCATATGAATGTCATATTTTGCTATTTGCTACTCTGAGAAAAGAGGTATTTACAAGTTGATACATAAAATATTTAATTTAACACAAATTTTGTTACAGATTTTAAAAGAAAATTAGTTAAATAGAACTGTTTAATTTTTTGTTAATTATTTTAATTTATGCAGATGATTATTATTATTATTATTTCATATTAGATTCTTGGTACCCCTCAGAGAATGGTTGCTAGCACACAAATTTTGAATAATAGTCCAAGAACGCCTCAACATTTATTGTCTCCGATTGTGGATCATTCTGGAACGTGGTCAGGAAAAAGATGCCATGAATTGGGTGACTCTGAATATTCAGAAAGGTATGATTGAATTATGCTTAAAATTTTAAATTATGTCTATATGAATTTAGTTCATTGAAATTATTATTATTTTTTATTTATTAAACTAATCCAGTTAATGTGTGTGTGCGTGCAATGTTAGTTCTTTCTCGTTAGTATCTCCTCATGTAGTGGAGAAAGCGTACTTTCATCAAATGAATTTTCATTGAAAAATTGTTTTTTATTTAAAAACTAACTTTATCTAACTTTAGATTTCTATTATTGATGACATAATGATATAATAAAATTCATGGTTCTATGAATGTAAAATTAATGGCATCATGCATCAAATATGGCAGAACATGACATTTTTGTAATGAGCAGTAACAAGTTATATAACTGAATTTGTTCGTGGTGCTGTAAACCGGTGTTTTTCAATCTTCTTGAATATACGACCCCTTTACAAGTTAAAAAGTTCTGGCGACCCCCTAGGGCCATATTAAAACTATATCGGTGATTTTAAAAACTATGTATTTAATTTTCTTTCTGTTGAGAAAAAAGTATTGTTGATTAAAATGAAAATTTCAGAAGAATCGACAAGAACTTAACACACATAAAGTATGAAACTTCCTTTAATTATAACATTATGCACAGGGAACTGTTGACTTTTTTTTTTTTTTTTAAGGACCTGAATTTTCAGCTTCTACTTTTCTACTTTTTATTTCTTTTTGCAAATCAGCTCAACACTTTTTCCGCTATCATTTTCTGGGGTGGGCTGTAATTCTCGCTGAAATTATAGTTTTTTTAATGTAGTGTAGGACCTACAAACACTTGTCTTTTTCTTCTACCCGCGACCCCCCAGTGTAAGGCTTCGTGACCCACAGGTTGAAAAACACTGCTGTAAACCATGGACTCTACAATACATTCATTGATGGTTAGATTATATTATATTTAACATAGAAATTAACTTTATCTTTTATATTTAATCTAACAATTTCTCTTAATCTAACTCTAAAATATATTTTATATATATTTAGAGTTAGATTAAGAGAAATTGCTTTTCAAAAAAATTCAGAAATATTTTAAAGAAATGTTTGTTTATTTTACAATTTTGAAAAGAAAAAGTAAAAGAATTTTCAAAAAGAAATTACATTTTTTGAAAAGTAAAAGAAGTAAAAAGGGAGAGAAAGGTGGAAAAGGTTTACGGCATTTCTCCATGAAGGTATGTGAAAAAGTTCAAAAAAAGGGAACTACCTCTTATAATGAAGTGGCAGATGAACTTGTTGCAGAATTTACAGATCCTCACAGACATATGTCACCTACAGACCAAGTAGGTAACTGTTTACTTAAATTTGTCAACTTAAAAAATTCAAAATATATTTGAAAACATTTGAATTTTTCTTCAAACAGGCGTACGATCAAAAAAATATCCGGAGACGTGTTTACGACGCATTAAATGTTCTCATGGCAATGAATATTATATCTAAAGAAAAAAAAGAAATTAAATGGCTTGGTTTACCCACAAATTCTGCACAAGAATGTCATAATTTAGAGGTAAAAAGTACATATATTAGTGCTTATAATATATCTGTGTGTTTTTGTTTGAAGGTTGTTTTAAAACAGTTCTGATTATTAGCTTGAAAAACAGAAAAGAATCGAAAGGATACGATTGAAAACACAACAGCTGCAGGATTTAATTTTACAAGTAAGTATCTCTATATTTAAATGAAACAAAAAAATAGTTTAGCTTTTATTTTATCACATCTCAAAAGTACTTTAGATCAATTTTCATATATGAGAGAGAGAAAGTTATTTTGATCCTTTGTTATATAATAAATAATTATTCTAGTAGGGATGATATTCATTTTGTTCAAAAGAATATTGTGAGCACGTATAGTTTATAAATATTTTCATAAAGCAGTATTTTAGGATAATGAAGTAAAATAGCAAAATATCCAAAAATTTATGAGTTTTTTTTTTATGCTTTATGTTATGATGAAAAGCCTAAAAATAAATTTTATCTATTCAGCAAATAGCATTTAAAAATCTAGTGGAACGCAATAAAGATAAAGAGAAACAGCAATGCTGGCCACTAGGGAATTCGACCATTCAATTGCCCTTTATTATTGTCAATACTAGTAAGAAAACTGTGATCGATTGTAGCATCTCTAATGACAAGTATGTTTATGTATAATGTGCATGTATGTATGTAATTTTTAATTTTATCAAAAATTATATTAAGAGATTTTTTTGTTAGGATGGAATATTTATTTAATTTTGACAACACATTTGAAATACACGACGATATCGAAGTGTTAAAGAGAATGGGACTAGCATTAAATCTCGACACGGGAAATCCATCTTCTGCCGACATTGCAAAAGCCCGACTGATGGTTCCAAAGTCTTTGGAATCCTATATTGTTCGTAAGTGTTTGAATTTTACCAAAATATATATTTCTGAAATATAATTAAAATTTATTATTTAAATAATAGCAGCAAATGGTAGATAGGCTTGACCCCTTAGCAATAACTATTTTATAAACAGCTAAATTCAACTTAAAGATGTCTGTATTTAAAAAAGGGATAAACATTCTTGAAACAATTTCAACTACATGTATCATTCTTAAATGTAGATTGAAAAGTATATTTATTAGGTTATTTGGAAAGTAAGTTTGTTTTTTTTTTACCACTAGACAGATTAATCATATTTTTCCCGCCATTTTCATTCTAAACTGTATTATCTATGTATATTTTGATATCTAGCGTTTTAAGGCTTATTTGTAAAAAATTTTGTTTGATTTTGTTTATTTTTTGTGTCCCATCAAACATGGAAGATCGAAAGCATCATTTTCGGCATATTTTGCTTTTTTATTACCAAAAAATCAAAATGCTGTTTAAGCAAGGAAAAAATTGGGGTACATGTATGGAGATGATGTGTTGACAGAACAACAGTGCCAAAACTGGTTTACAAAATTTCATTCTGGCAATTTCAATATTGAAGATGCACCACATTCTGGATGCCAGTTGAAGCCAATGAAAACAAAATAAAGGCACTGATTGAAGCAAACTGCCGAATAACAACAGGTGAAATCACTAAGAGATTAAATTTGTCAAATTAAATATGATTACTTGAAACAAATTGGTTTCGTTTCAAAGCCTGATATATGGGTTCCACATGTTCTTAAACAGAGATGCTCTCTTTGGTGAGATTTTAAGGAAATTTTTTTTTGGAGCTTTTACCAGACAATTTAATAATTGATTCGAAAGTGTACTGTCATCGAGTAAACAAACTGAGTAATATCATCAAACAGGAAAGACAGCCAGAATTGATCAACAAAACAGATCTAGTGTTTTACCACGATAATGTCAAATTTCACACAAGTTTGGTAACTTGTCAGAAACTGTTATAACTTTGATGGGACATGCTATCACACCAACCATATTTGCCAGATCGAGCACACTTGGATTATTACTTGTTCTGGTCTGTACAAATTTTTTTTAACTGTAAGACATTTACTTGAAATGACAATGTCAAAAATCACTTGGATCAGTTTTTTGTAAGCAACGATCAAAACTTTTATAAATGTGAAATCATGTACTACCAGAAACGATGACAACAGGTATTTGACCAAAATGGTTGATATATAATTCAATAAAATATTTATTTATTATAAAAATATTGTTTTTTTTCCCCACGGAAAAAACAAACTTACTTTCCGAACAACCCAATAATTAAAAAATTTTAGATCATTATGTTCTGAAACAATTCTAAAAACTTTCTAACTTAATTTTCAATAAATAGTTATTATAAACCACATGGCAATGTATCAAAAAAAGGATAAAATTAAAGAATTCATATAAATAAAACGCATATGAAACAAAGGTTAATAGCAAGAGTTTTGACAATGTTCTTGTGTTTTATTATTACTCAAAGTATACTTGTAAATTGAACACAAGACATGGATAAGATCACAGATTCTTCTTTCCATTTAATTTCTACTGTAACTTAATTAAGGACCACCTCAGAAAAGACTACATACAGTAAGATCCCGCTTAACGCTAATCCAATATAATGCGGTCCGCTTGACGCCTAAAAAACACTCAAAATTTGTGCTGATTCAAAATAACACTTTTACATTTTATATAGTTTTTTTATAGTTATAGTTATATAGTTTATAGGATTTTATATAGTTTACATATGAATATTTTATTTGCTGATNTAATAATTATTATTATTATTATTCGATATGTTGAAATTGTACGAAAATGCGTAAAATTTAGATTATGCCATTCGGAGGTTTGTTTTGCATCAGATAAGAAAAGTTGCGAAAACTTTTCCGTCGTAAGCGGGGTTTTAAAAATATTTTCTTATAAGGGGGGTTTTAGATAAAAAGTTTGAGAATCTGACGTAGAGGAACCTAATAATACTTCTATAGACAGAAGACATAAGTGTAACGGATCGTTACGGCCGTAAGATTGGCAACTTTGCTCGGGTCTGATCCAAGACGTTGCCCTCCCGTGACAGAAGAATAGAAATTAAAACGTCGGTCGACATCCGGATGCTACGCCTCGAAAACATTCGTCTCGCATCAGATACTCGGTAGTCAAATCGACCGTACCAAATTTGGCCCTCCGAGTTTTTTTTTTTGCAAATCTCCACGTTTTGAGACCCCGAACCCAAAAGAAAAAATACAGTAGACCCCCCCTATAACACGGTAGATACGTTCCGTATTATATGAATTCCGTGTTGTACGAGTCACTTAAATACATGAGCCAATCACAGCCCGGCACGTGTGCAGTTTAGGAACTACGGCTGTTTGAAAGGTTTTCTTCCATAAAATTAATCGATTCTAGATTAATTTGACTCAACATTTCCAAATCACTTATAATTTTTTGGAAATAATCCATATAAACTATGCTATAAACAAAAAATTGTAGGATTACTTACCAAGTGCGCACCGTTCGACGTCGCCATTGCTTAAGCTTGTTTTCGTCGCGGAGCGGTGCATCGAACGGCGGGTGCGTGTTTTCTGATAAGTTATTTTTCTGCGAAAAATTCGCTGAACTTTGCAGACATCATTACTATAATTTTTATGGCCGTTAAATAACAAATGAGTCTTAGTAGATCTGCTGCTCGTTTAAACTCAACGATTTGTGCAATGTCCGCTATTGGTCTAGATTCGACCGATCCTGTCGCGACACGAGTCGGCGATGACGTTTTACCGCGTTATACGAACACGTTTGCAGTTCTTTCGCCGTGTTATATGAACTCGTGTTAAAGGGACAAGTGTGCGTGTCGGCCTCTATTTAACTTAATATCTCGGGACGGGATGAAGATAAACGAATTTGGCACGGTAGCTTGTATATGAGGAACATTAATGTTGTTTGCGTTTTTCATTAACTATAGAGGACGCTGCAGTTTTACAAAATGACTACTTTATCTGGATGGCTTGTAATTAGTAAAATTAATCATATATTGTAGCTGTTTATCGAGAAATTTTAGAGGAGAAAAATTATTGCTAGCGGGATACGTCATTGTGTGGTATCCAACCAAATGAGCGAGATCGTTCTATACATATTTGTGCTTTTGTGTTAAAAAAAAACAGCTTTGACATCTGTTCCACCAGGGTCGAATTTACAGGTAAGCTATGTAAGCTGTAGCTTAGGGCCTAGAGTTTCAAGGGACCTCAAACATTTCTACTAAAAAGAAAATTGAAGTCAAATTTTGTAATAAATTTTTTTTACAAACCAACAAAATATACTTTACTTTTTATTTTGTGTAGTATTTTATAAAATTTTTTTGAAAAGAATTAACATAGTCTTTTAAAAAATTGATAAAACCAATTAAAAATTTTTTTAATGGAACGGATATAAAAATTTAATTAATTTCAGTTATAAAACATAATACTTCACATCCTTTTCTTCCAATATCTACATTAAATCGGAGACAATCTGATTTAATTCTTTTCTTTTTATTATTGACTTATAAAATTGTGAAGGGACCTTACCATGGGCGTAGCCAGGAAGGGTCATGGCTGGGCACGGCCACCCAGTTAACCTAATGCCCCTCCCCAGAAAATTACAGCCAAAAAGTGTTGAACCAATGGGCCTTAGAGTTCAGCTCGGGGCTTCGAAATGCTTAAATCCGGCCCTGTTTCTCACAAAATTATTAGCATTTTAAACTTTAAGAAAATAACTTTTTAAAATTGACAGCATAGCTGGACAATTGGGGAGTTTTTTCCGACTCTTAAGTCTAATCCACTCTGAATTCGGAGCAGCTCGTAAATATAACCGACCGATTTCCGAATAATCATGTTTTCCATGTGGGAATAGACGAAAACTTATATTTGGCTCCCGTATAACTTTGAAATTGCAATTTGGAACGCAACAGAAAGCTTCCCTTTTTCTATTGCTATTCATCTTTACTGCTGATAATACACAAGAATGATTCAAACGAACCATATTTTGTTTTTAAACACCAGAGTGCCAGCATCCGGTGAAAAATGCGATGGAATGGAGAGGGTGGTCGCGTCTCGCCAGGGGTCAGAATTAATGCTTTGCCATCTCTACCCTCAAAATTAAGTCTTTATATTTATTTATTATTACAAAATATCGCAAAGACGGCGCCACCAAATGTCAGGAAAGTTAAGCAGTCCGTTGGTGGATTTTTTGAATGTATAATTCTGAAATTGTTTTTCGGTAATTTTCAAATAGATTAATATCTATTCCGTATCCGCGTGCCGCGGCGATCAAAATAATTCCCGAAATTAAATTTTCGTCTTCGCTAATTTCCGACGTTACGTATGTATGCCGAATCCAGATTTAGGCACGGCAATTAAAAGTCCCTTCCGTACGAAATATATTCGTAATCTCCTCCTCTCGACTTCTACCGTCTGTCTATACGTCTATCGGTATGCGTAATTTGACGTTTTGCGACGCAAAAGGATGAAAGGTTTTGGAATGCTCAAAATGCATTCCAAAACCTTTCATCCTTTTGAATTGAATTGCCGTGGATTTAACTCTGGCGTTACTTGGGGTTGCACGACCAGAATGGAAATTCTCGGAAAGTATTTTTCCGCGAATTGGTGCCAGACTACGGACAAATTAGCCACCGAGTGGCAAAAAAAAAAGAACGTCATAAGGGTTTTCTGCCACGGCATGGGCAATCCCGTTTAGAATTTTATCCGAGACGAAAACCGGCGGAAATTTCCTTACTTGGAGAATTAAGCAAATAGATGGTAGCCTGGGAAATATCTTTGATGCTTATTGTTCTATTATCGAATATATTCTGATTATTTAAACGTTTGTAACGTTTAAATCAGAAATTGGTATTTTAGATTTATATCATTTGTATTTATTTGGCATTATTTTCACCGCATTTGGAAGTAGATGTTAATTAAAAACGGGAGTAAAGGCAAATCTCACGACGACATCTACCGTATTAATTGTGAAATTAAGTTCTTATAGCACGACTTGGTGTAAAAAAATTTCAACAGCAGAAACGGAATTAACGAGACAACATTAAATGTCAAGTACAAATTGTAAATAATAACGGAGCTTTAACGTAATTTACACCAAGATTTTAATACTTTAAATTAGAAATTTATATTTTATTTATTTTGTACAGAACTACAATTTAGAC
This sequence comes from Centruroides sculpturatus, assembly GCF_000671375.1. Classification (NCBI taxonomy): domain Eukaryota; kingdom Metazoa; phylum Arthropoda; class Arachnida; order Scorpiones; family Buthidae; genus Centruroides; species Centruroides sculpturatus. The sequence continues at coordinate 2,280 of NW_019385999.1, read as the reverse complement.
TTTTATCTCGCCGGAATGACGACGATGACGATGAGGATGATTTTAACATCGCGAAGACGTTTCGGATGTGGGTAACAAAAGACGGCACAATAAAAATATTTACACCTGTCGACGACATCCAAGTTCGATGGGTGGCAATTTATAAAAGAATAGTTCATTTCTTCGTTTTCCGTATTGGCTGTTTTCACTTGTCTTCTCCACGCGAGAACTTTACAAAAATCCTACGGATTTACGTAAAAAGACTTTTAGTTACGACAAAGCGAGATTTGTACACGACGTGTCAATGTCGTCGAGACCACAAATGCCATTTGTCTGTTGCAGTGCAACAAAAGGGGATTAGAAAATGGAAGAAAAGAAAACGGACGCTCGAGGTTCGAGAAACGATTGGAACGGGACAGAAAGATCTTGCTGTGTTGGAGAGAATTCCCAAAGTATCGAAATGAGAGACTTTCGAATTTGCACCATAAAAATAATTAAAAATTATCTAAAAGTGGAAAAATTTTCGATACGGATTTCGAAGAAACCAAACGGAACGGTTGAGGGAAACCTCGACGACAGACCCGACACTCCCAAACCCCCGTTAGAGTGAGTGCATCCTACGGACAATTATGAGGCCATAACTGGTTGCACGGATTCCTTGCATTCGATCTTAGTCCGGGCCTCGTCGCTAAAAACGACCCCACACTGACCCAGGAAGGTCAGGCAGTCCTCGACGGTGGCGAAGGCTAGTTCGCTCTGAACGAATGAAACCGGTAACACGGGTCGATATCTAAAGAACGGGATAAAACAAGTTAGTCACACGCAAATTACATAAATTCATTTACCTTCAGGAAGATAAAACACATCACTTATTTAACCTCTGAAAATTCTTACAATAAAACTCCAAATAAACAATGATACTCACCCCTTAAGATATAGTTTTTATATATCTTGTCTTAAAAAACGATTAATACTCACCTTGTCGGTCTATTGGTTTAAAACTTACCTTGCGACGACTGTAAACGCGTCTTCCGTTATATAACAGTACGGTTTTATAATTACAAATACCATATTTAAATATACCTAAATTCTTGTTTCTGTTACCGAATTAAGAACTTATATTATCAAATATTTACAATGTACAATCCATATATTTAAATATAAGCATCTTAATTATTACACAATTTTCCTAAACTATGAGGAAATCCACTCGAAAATGTTTGGTTTAATGACTAATTTACCAAGAGTTAAAGTCTTTGGCTATATGAATTTCTCTTTACACTAGCTGAGAATAAAAATGTAAGGTTATTGTTTTTCTTTTTGTTTGAATTAATTAATGTTTTCCCCTTCTTGATTACAAAAAGATAAAATAAAGGGATTTGAAATTTAGTTATTATTAGTGATTTAAACTGACAAATTTACTGCCGACTTAATAGTAGGAAGCAACTAAATAAAACAAACTGGACTATTGAAAATGCATTATAAACTGAGAAGAAAAGCTGCCACTGTCTAAAAGAATAATGATGATTAATAATCTAGACATTTTTAGTTATTCCAACTAATTATTGTCTAAAAGTGTCTTGTGTTTATTTAAAGTGAATACTAAAATAATTTATAAAGATAAGACTATCATTTTTGAACTATAAAATTTTGCAACAATTAATAGAGGTACCAACTAACTGACATTAGGAATAAAAAGAATATGCTTTAACTAATAATTTTTTGATTAAAAAAAATTTGAAAAAATTTTTGAATGAAGAATCAAAATAAATGCAATAAAATATGTTTATATACAAAGAGTTTATTTGAATAATTTTATATTTTGAATTCCCTGCCATTATTTTTTTCTTTGTACACAATTACCAAAAAAATTTATATTTTTCTACACTTTAAAATTGACTTTAATTTATATCTGTTTGTATTTTCAAAAATGACTATGCATGAAAAAAGTATGAGATTATATTGAGTGATTTCATCATTTTTAGTTTAAAAATCCCCCATTACTATTATCTAAAATTTTTTTAAACAAAAACATTACAATAGAATTTACATTTTTAGACAAAATTATCAGAATTTCACTTATAACTAAACCTTTTCTTTAAGTAAAAAAAAAAGCAAAACACTCTAAAACTTATTTATGACCTCCATTTGATTGCTACGGATATCAAAGTAGTAAAATATTCTGTCAAAATAATTAATATTACATTATGTAAATTATACGTGCAGCCTAGTTAATTATCAAAATGTTTTCCACAGATCTTTGATATATATGATAAGTCTGTTATTCTTATATTAAAGAAT